>NC_134468.1:18474382-18476882 GCF_964194025.1 Convolutriloba macropyga
CACGGTTTGCAAGTTCACACTATTCTAAATATTCAAACAGAGAAAAACATTATCAAGTGGATAATCCAAAAATATCCACATTTATTTACACGGTTAGGTCGATCAAAGAACCATATTGCCAAATCATTGTTCAGACAAAACTATACTCCATCTCAACACAAAGGTCGAAGAGTCCCACTTCACCTACTGGACAAAGTGGAACTCGAACTGAAGAAATTAATTGACGATGTACAAATAATAAAATTAGAAAAATGCCCAGATGACCTATTCATAAGTCCTGTGGTAATCACAGTGAAAAAAGACAAAAGCGTCAAAATAGCCCTGGATTCGAAAAAACTAAACGACGCCATCCACAAAAACAATTATCAAATGCAAAGCATTGACCACTTAATAGATTCAGTGGCAGTCTATATCTCCGAACGGAGAAACCTACCCGGAAAATACTTCTTCTCAAAAATTGATCTAAAGTATGCATATAGCCAAATTCCACTGGACGAAAATATACAAAAACACTGTAACTTTAACATACTAGGAGGCCGAGCAACAGGTACATACCGTTTTATCAATGGATTTTATGGACTTACAGATATGCCGGCAACATTTCAAAAAACAATAGACAAAACATTACAAAATGTTACAACAAAATTTGCATTTCTAGACGATATACTCGTCGTAACCAAGGGAAACGAACTGGATAAAATACTGAAAAAACTGAATGACGAAAACCTAGCGATAAATCTACAAAAATGCGAATTCGCAAAAGAAGACATAGTATGGCTAGGGTTTAAAGTAACTCCATATGGAGTAACTCCAACAAAACCTAAATGCGAGGCGATACTAAAATTAGAGGAACCAAAAACTCTAAAACAACTACGATCATTCATGGGTTGTATACATCATCTTATAAAATTCTTACCCAACCTCGCTCATATATCAGAACCCCTTCGCCCACTGCTATCAAAGGCAAATACAAAATCGCAAAATAAACTCGCTTGGAACGACACCCATACAGAGGCATTCAATAAAATAAAAACTCAAATTCAAAGCATTACCGAAAACAAACATTTCGACACAAATAAACAAACACGAGTCCGTTGCGACGCAAGCAAAAAAGGACTCGGAGCTTGTCTAGAACAAAAACACGAAAACATATGGAAACCCGTAGCGTATGCAAGTAGATTTCTAAATAAACTAGAAGAAAGATATAGCACTAACGAACTAGAACTACTAGCAGTTGTTTGGTCGTTAGAGCATTTCAAATATTATCTATACGGCTCTCAATTCTTACTCCAAACGGATCATCAAGCGCTACTTTCGGCACTGAAAGAAAACAGGGGTAATAAAACATATCAAAGTAGACTGACACGCTGGGTAGATTGCCTACTCCCATTCCATTTTACAGTTGAACATGTCCCTGGCAAAAATATGAGCTTCGCTGATTATTTAAGCAGAAATCCATCAGGAGTAGCACCAACTCCAAACATAGAGGACAACAATTTTGTAATAAACGCGATAGACGAAATTAAATTCAATCTAATTAAGAACGATTTAACTCCAAATGGAGTAAACGCGCATAGCTCAGACACAAAACAAGTCTACAATAATGACGTCATATATCTCAACCAAACACGCAGCGATCGAAACAACGCTTTTTGCCTTAATACACACAGATTACAGTCGCGCTCATTTCATTCCAACTTATTAACTACTTCAAAATTTATCTCACAAAAAATCCAAACAAATTCAATAAACAGTACTCCCAAATTAGTCGCCATAACAACGCGAAATAATCCGAATAAAGAAACATATTCCATTCCTATCTCAAAACGCCAACGTGCTCCCAACAAAAAACTCCAAATGGAGACAGAAACAATCCAACCCAAAAATCTAGTAAATTCATCCACACAAACAGAGGCCCATTCAAATAAAGGACGCGGCCTAGACCCAATTGATCCCTCGAAACACAAAGAACTATTTACTGCCCATTCAGAAATCCCTACCCCAACGTACAGAGACAATTTGAATAAAGTATTCAATGAGGAATTTATAGCTGAAGCCTCAAGCAAAGAACTAAAACCAATCATAGATCTAGTACTTACAAAAAACTGGGAAGACCTAAAGAAAGTAAATCCCATTTACTACCGTATACGACGAGAATTATTCGTTTCCCCATCAAACTGTCTAATTTATGACAACCGATTAGTTATCCCAAATAAATTAAAATTCATGGTTATGGACGCAATTCATCGAAAACACCCAGGCCAAGCGGGTATGTTATCTTTGGCCAAATTAGTCTGGTGGCCTCACATCCACTCGGACATCACTTCCAAAGCACAAGGATGCCGTCATTGTATAGACAAAGGTAAAAACTTAAAAGCACTCATATCAAAAAACAACCTAGACCTACTCCCATCCCTAGTCGAACCAAACCAAGAAATCCAAATTGACTTTGCAGGCCGAATCCCGCACAAAGAAAACACACAAAATAACTACATTTTAG
>NC_134468.1:18485687-18680687 GCF_964194025.1 Convolutriloba macropyga
CTCTAAAGTGCATAGAGCGCAGCCGTAACCACTCTAAATAAATCAACTTTTTTCAAACTTTATGGGTAAAATCACACTGTGATGCAGATAATCAGCTAAAGTTTAATTGTCTGCCTTATGTCTTAGAACAAACTTTCCTCTTTTCCATATTACAAAATGGACTAAGTGTATAATTAACAAACCGAAAAATTCACTCACTGATGGATGACGATGATATAGCTGATTCAATGAAGAATTTACAAAAAAAACGACGAAGTAGGGAGACTCTAAACTGATAGCGGGGATAAACATAGTTAGAATAACAAACAGGTGTGGATCACGACAACATTAGGATTTTCAACAGTCTGCAAACTTGACAAATTTTTTACTTGTACATTTTCATGTCTATTTATAAAGATTATAATCTCATCAGTTAAATACAGATTGCCTTAGCTCCTCAACAAAAACACAAGAGCGAATTGTAACAAAAATTTCAACAACTGTAAAGTTTTTTCCCAACAAAATTACCAAAGGAATAGCGAGGATAGATTAAAGAACCAGACAGTGATTTATCGTGTAAATCGAAGAATTCAGTAGAGGGTACTAAGTTACTAAACAATCTTTCCATAATTTTGCTAAGACTTCATTATTTTTAATTTCATCAAGTGCTAATTAAATTGATTCCAATTAATCATGACAAGTTGAAAACATATTTATTTGTTCAGTGAGAACTAAAAGAACTAAAGAACTAAAAGAGAACTAAAAGAGAACCGAAAGAGAACTGAAACGATCCTTTGAAACGCAGAAAAGGTGCCAAGCACAGATTAGCATAATACTCGACACATACAAATTCACTGTCCTTCAAAAACTAATTGCAAACCAAACTGGAGTAGCATCAGAAGCAACTGCTTGACAAGCTTATACCATACAACTAGATCTCGAAAGAGATGCTCTAAAATCCTTTAACCACTACCAGGAGAAATAAGAAAAATTATGTCGATATCATTTAAAAAAAATCAAAAATAAATTAGGTAAGACGGACTTAATAGAAAAAAATTAAGCTACCTTAAAAACGCACTTTTTAAGCTTAGACAGCACGCGCAGAAAGTTAAGCCACCTCCAGTTGTTAACCTAGACACTGGTGATGGGATACCATTTGATGATAACCCGTTTCTTAAGAAAAATGTAGAGAGAGACTCCTCGTTGTTAGTCTCTAAAGAACTTAAAAATGAACCAATACAACGTTTACTTATCAGAGCCTTGCCAAGTTGTTTGAAGCCCTGGTTACCAGAAAGACCAGCCGCAGACACATTTGAGGATTTCTGTACTTTAGTCAGTTAACAGTTTGCTATTAGAGTAATGTGGTCCCGAGATGAGTGTCTTGGGTCACTTTTAATGAATAAAGCGAATTGTCGGTAAACCAAAAGGAGCTTCAACAAAACAAATGAGCACAAGATATAAAAGCGAGTTTACAACAGCAAAAAATCATACCATAGCAAAAATCAATACGACCAGCGCAAATTTCGCTCCTGAACATAAACTAAGGAGCCTAACTCCAGAGGCAGTGTTCACATTCAAATTCACAGCATCAGCCCAGTTTGCAATGTCTGCAACAACAGTAACATAATCATTTGTGGCTTTACTCTTGCGGTCGCAATTTATAGAAAAGTTAGACCGTCATATCTGCCATAAAGGAACAAGCAAGCTGTCGCCCAATATTCCGACACAAACGAAATTTACTGAACGCAAGTTAGTTACCTACACTTGCTAATCTTAATTATGTTAAGAGACCTATAAACAAATTCCCGATAAAAATGACAACAGCAATCTTTTTTGGTAATGAGTCAGCCCAACTTATGTGTCAAGAGTATCAGATATTTACTCTATTAGAAAAGCAACGCAAATCAAACAACTAAGTGTAATGAATTATCAAGCCAAAAAAAGAATGTATCTTTTCAACCAATGAAAACACTTTTGAATCCAACCAACAAAAAAGCCACAAAAATTGCAAACCTATAACCATAAAAATTTCAAGCCAGCAATAGAACTCTCAACAGAGTGAAAACGTTAATAGAACAAAAAATAAGATATCTAAAGGGTACAAAACTCAATAGCACGCAAATAAAAGCAGCAAATAATACGAATATTGAACAACACGTCCCATCAAAAATGAGGAATTTTACTGAAACATACAAACGACAATTCAATTTAACTCCGAAATGGATGGACGCTCTCTAATTCATAGCGGAGGTTTTGCCAATGTAATTAGCAGTGTCTTGTTTTAGATATCCAAAAATAAATAAAATCAAAAGTGTAGCGGGTCCAATGAAACCAGAATTATACAAATTTAAAACGACTAAAGGAAACATATTTTTAAAAAAGCTGTAGAAGCAACATTTCAACAAGGCATTGATCAGTTCAGTGAACAGTGTTTGAGCCTGCAGCCACAAACCATGTAAAATAAGGCAAATCATATTTTGCTTATCAAAATGTCAATATCTTTACAGGACAAGGTCATATTAAATTCGCAGAGCAAACTCAACAAATAAACAAAATAATTAAAAAAAGAATCTTGAAGCACAACAAAACAGAAAAATTTTTGAGTACAAACATTAAAAAATTTAGACCTGTAGCCGAATGATTAATCTGAAATTCCACACAAGCTGTTTGAAAAATGTGAATCATTTAAAGACGTTTGTTGGGAAATGATCACATATGAAATGTTTGGAAAAAATAGTAAAATATTCTTCGCGTATTCACTAAGAAAATTTACTGAAAATATTTCAATCTACATCTACTCGCGAAATATAACTGGAGACACAATTAATCAATTACTACAAATGAGGGAGAAGACATTGCAAGATTCTCTCACTTGATCTCTGGCCAGTTCGATAAATTAATTGAAGTAGACCCTCATTTTCTCATTTGAGCAAAACGGAGCGATAACGCCCTACCAAAAAAAAAGATACGCCCCAAACAAAAGTCGCAATTAGGTCTTGTGAAAATTAGCTCTCAAGGCCAGATATTTGTTCAGATTCATTAAATACAGACCAATTAAAACAAGGAGGCTCGGTAATGTGCCTACGCACATAATGTTCCAACCCCGCTCATCCACATTCTTGACGTAATTGGCCACCAAATGATGGAGATAGAAAATTTTCGAAAAGATACACATCATTCAATAAACAGCCATTGAACTACGATAACGCCGATGAAAGTTGTTGATGATAAGACTACGAAAAAAGACAACAAGAAATCAAACAACAAACATTATTTACTAGCAAAACTCGATGTCTATAAGGAAAAAAATCCTAACAAAATCAATCTCGCATCAGATAAAAACCAAAACAAAACAAGTTAACCAATACTTCATTAATAAAGATGTGGGACCTGTCCCCAATGTTAAGGTTTAACAGGTCGACAAAAAAGAGCAAATAGTTGATAAGCTCAAAAATACTTTTCCATTTTTGAAAACAAGTAATTTCACAGTTATTAATGTCATTAGATATCAACAGAAATAACTAAAATGTTCAATTATATCTACATAGGAAGCTGTTGACACGTCTTTATCCAATGCTCGATCCCGCAAAATTTCAAAACCAATGTGATCAACGATTATTGTTATAATTTAAAGGCAAACCAAAAATCCTTCGAAATGTACAAATTTATAAAATTTTCAACAACACGTCCCAACAAACGGCAATTAAATTTAACTCCAAAGTGGATGTACGCTCTCTAATTAAGCGCGGAGGTTTTCCCAATGTAATTAGCAGTGTCTTGTTTTAGATATCCGAAAACAAATAAAATCAAAATTGTAACGGGTCCAATGAAACCAGAATTATACAAATTTAAAACGACTAAAGGAAACATATTTTGATAAAATCTGTAGAAGCAACATTTCAACAAGGCATTGATCATTTCACTGAACAGTGTTTGAGCCTGCAGCCACAAACCAGGTAAAATAAGGAACACCATATTTTGCTTATCAAAATGTCAATATCTTTGCAGGACAAGGTCATATTAAATTCGCAGAGCAAACTCAACAAAAAAACAAAATCAACCAAAAAAAAGAATCTTGAAGCACAAGAAAACAGAAAAATTTTTGAGTACAAACATAAAAAAATTAAGACCCATAGCCGAATGATTAATCTGAAATTCCACGCAAGCTGTTTGAAAAATGTGAATAATTTTAAGACTTTTGTTGTGAAATGATCACATATGAAATGTTTGGAAAAGATAGTAAAATATTCTTTGCGTATTTACTAACAAAATTTACTGGAAAATTTTCAATCTACATCTACGCGCGAAATGTAACTGGAGACACAATTAATCAATCACTACAAATGAGTGAGAAGACATTGCAAGATTCTCTCACTTGATCTCTGGCCAGTTCAAAAAATTAATTGAAGTAGACCCTCATTTTCTCATTTGAGCAAAACGGAGCGATAACGCCCTACCAAAAAAAAGATACGCCCCAAACAAAAGTCGCAATTAGGTCTTGTGAAAATTAGCTCTCAAGGCCAGATATTTGTTCACATTCATTAAATACAGACCAATTAAAACAAGGAGGCTCGGTAATGTGCCTACGCACATAATGTTCCGAGCCCGCTCATCCACATTCTTGACGTAATTGGCTACCAAATGATGGAGATAGAAAACTTTCGAAAAGATACACATCATTCAATAAACAACCATTGAACTACGATAACGCCGATGAAAATTGTTGATAATAAGACCGCTATAAAAGACAATAAAAAATCAAACAACAAACATTATTTACTAGCAAAACTCGATGTCTATAATGAAAAAAAATCCTAACAAAATCAATCTCGCATCAGATAAAAACCAAAACAAAACAAGTTAACCAATACTTCATTTAAAAAGATGTGAGACCTGTCCCCAATGCGATGGTTTGACAGGTCGACAAAAAAGAGCAAATAGTTGATAAGCTCAAAAATACTTTTCCATTTTTGAAAACAATAAATTTCACAGTTATTAATGTCATTAGATATCAACAGAAATCACTAAAATTTTCTTTTATATCTACATAGGAAGCTGTTATCCAATGTTCGGTCGCGCAAAATTTCAAAACCATTGTGATCAACGATTATTGTTATAATGTAAAAGCAAACCAAAAATCCTTCAAAATGTACAAATCTATAAAATGTTCAACAACACGTTCAAACAAACGGCAATTAAATTTAACTCCGAAGTGGATGGACGCTCTCTAATTAAGCGCGGAGGTTTTCCCAATGTAATTGGCAGTGTCTTGTTTCAGATATCCAAAAACAAATAAAATCAAAATTGTAACGGGTCCAATGAAACCAGAATTATACAAATTAAAACGACTAAAGGAAACATTTTTTAAAAAAAGCTGTAGAAGCACCATTTCAACAAGGCTTTGATCAGTTCACTGAACAGTGTTCGAGCCTGCAGCCACAAACCAGGTAAAATAAGGCACAACACATTTTGCTTATCAAAATGTCAATATCTTTACAGGACAAGGTCATATTAAATTCGCAGAGCAAACACAACAAATAAACAAAATCAACCAAAAAAAAGAATCTTGAAGCACAAGAAAACAGAAAACTTTTGAGTATAAAAATAAAAAAATTGAGACCTGAAGCCGAAAGATAAATCTGAAATTCCGCGCAAGCTATTTGAAAAATGTGAATCATTTTAAAACTTTTGTTGGGAAATAATCGCATATGAAATGTTTGGAAAAGATAGTAAAATATTCTTCGGTTATTCACTGAGAAAATTTACTGAAAATATTTCAATCTACATCTACGCACGAAATATAACTGGAGAAACAATTAATCAATTACTACAAATGAGGGAGAAGACATTGCAAGATTCTCTCACTTGATCTCTGGCCAGTTCGATAAATTAATTGAAGTAGACCCTCATTTTCTCATTTGAGCAAAACGGAGCGATAACGCCCTACCAAAAAAAAAAGATACGCCCCAAACAAAAGTCGCAATTAGGTCTTGTGAAAATTAGCTCTCAAGGCCAGATATTTGTTCAGATTCATTAAATACAGACCAATTAAAACAAGGAGGCTCGGTAATGTGCCTACGCACATAATGTTCCAACCCCGCTCATCCACATTCTTGACGTAATTGGCCACCAAATGATGGAGATAGAAAACTTTCGAAAAGATACACATCATTCAATAAACAACCATTGAACTACGATAACGCCGATGAAAATTGTTGATAATAAGACCGCTATAAAAGACAATAAAAAATCAAACAACAAACATTATTTACTAGCAAAACTCGATGTCTATAATGAAAAAAAAATCCTAACAAAATCAATCTCGCATCAGATAAAAACCAAAACAAAACAAGTTAACCAATACTTCATTTAAAAAGATGTGGGACCTGTCCCCAATGCGATGGTTTGACAGGTCGACAAAAAAGAGCAAATAGTTGATAAGCTCAAAAATACTTTTCCATTTTTGAAAACAATTAATTTCACAGTTATTAATGTCATTAGATATCAACAGAAATCACTAAAATTTTCTTTTATATCTACATAGGAAGCTGTTGACACATGTCTTTATCCAATGTTTGATCGCGCAAAATTTCAAAACCAATGTGATCAACGATTTTTGTTATAAATTAAAAGCAAACCAAAAATCCTTCGAAATGCACAAATTTATAAAAAACTAACGTTTTATATCTCTTAGTAACAGTAGTAGTAAAGCCAAGAAACAAATTTTTGGAGCGAAATTCGTTACATGGATTAATTTATAGCTCACAGGAAAAAGATTGCGACCTGTGTTTACAGAGATTGAGCTACAAATTGACCTAAAAACTATTTAAAAAAAACGAAGCTCAAAAACCCAAATCTTCTTTTTAAAAAACAATATTTTCAAAGACAATAGAGACTTAGGATAAAAACAAAAGTTATTATATTAAAAGTTATTATAAACCAATATATTAAGTGTTATTACCCCAGGAAGCCAATTGCGCCTGTTGATTATGAGACTAAGTCACGAGCTCACAAAAAGAACCAATGACATATAGAAGCCAAAACTTCATACAATTTTACTACATGACACAGTTCAAGGCACTGTACTTATAAAGTGTTACCTACTGCAAATACTCTAAATTGTGATTTTCATTTCATCTTAAGATAAACGATTCGTCCTTATAAAAGAACTAATTAGACATGACAACAAAAAGAATCCAAAAAACTGATTAGTTAAGAAATCTCGAAAAAATTTTATGAAACTAAATGGTCGAAGCAATCAGTCACAACAAATAAACAGGAGCAAAAAAAACCTCTGAATCAGCAAAAGTAATTTAGATTTCTATTGAGTGAGATTGAGTTAAATGGTGACAAAAGTAAAAGCAAAAAAAACACAGACAGAAAATCTTTTTTTTTAATTTTAATTTGAAAGTCATTAGAAAAAACAGCTATAAACTGAAATCTTTAACTAGGTTGAGTTATCCGTCTTGGAAAAACAATTAAGATCTATCGTTATTGGTTATATAGCGCACAACAACGAAAAAAAAACAAAACATAGGCAAAATAAAAAAAAACAAAAAGTTTTGCGAGATAACTGTGTTTGAGCCCAAAAAGAATAAACTATTCAACAAAAACCGTTAAGATATCCAGTTACGCCTTTTTCCAACGTTTTGAATTTTTCCTACAATATCTTCCTTTTTTTAACTGGTCAATACTTTGATAATTCGACAAGGAAACAAAATGAACACAAACAATTTGCAATTATGATATGATCAAAAATAAAAGAGAAATTGAAGACGGGTAGTACCAAAAAAAAAGAAACCATTAGTTGAATATAAAACTGTTTCCGACATTAAATAATTACTCGCAGGAAGTCGGTTGGTTTCTGCCTGTTTTTACTGAGACTGCGACCAAAGTTTAAAGAAATAGAAAAAAATTTTGGCAAAGATCAAAATTTCACCGATGTTTTCTCAATACAAATACATTAAAAGTCATATTAGACATTAAAAAACAAATTTTAAATCTAACTGGATCTTTGATTGGGAAAAAAAGAGATTGGGCTACAAAAAGTATAAGAAATGAAAGCAAAACGCAAAAAAAGTCCTCAAAAATTTTTCCGAAAACAACTGGTTACAGTAAAAAAAACCGTGAGCTGAGCTGTGAAAACATGATAAAACTCGTTTGGTCTCGTTTATTGTAAATAGTGTCCGTCTTTAAACGAACCCCGATTTGAATTTGCTCTCCGTACTTAACATAAAAAAACCATTTACATAGCGGAATTATTTTGAGAAAAAGTTTGCGCGCCATTAAAATCTGAAAAATTTTTATGAGAAGGATCAATGGCGAGATCAAGATCAGCCCAGATAATGTTGCGCGTCTATCAAAACAAACAATTGTTGAAATGAGTGCGAAAAAGATCGATTCTACACAAAATTTTTCGATTTGTCAAAAACAAATAATGCATTTTGTATAATTATTGATTTTAAGTTTGCAAAAAATTGGCAAAATTATAATTCGAGTTTGGTCGCATTTATAAGTTGTCTACTTCCAGCAAATTTAAAGCAAGTGTGCTAAAAAAAGCCATTTTTTTCGACAAAAAAGTTTGAATTTTGAAAAATTAAGCATAAATTCTAACAAAAAAAAACACGGAACGAACAATTCAGCAACTCTCCTCTATCATTAGCGATAAAATTATTAACACTACAGTTAACAATTTTAACAAATTTTAGCAAAAATTGACAAAGATTTGGTCAAAAAAGTGAATAAAAACAGCTGAAATACGTCTAATTTTCGCAAAACTTTAAACCTCGATAACTCCCTATAAAAAGCAAAAATAGAAAAAATCTTTTTAATTCCATATTCCACGCTGGACGGGCTTTCTAATGATACAACTCACAACTCCCGACGATTATTATATCGATTGGCCAAAATTGTCTGAACAAAAAACCCATTTGAGTATACAGTTCCCCCCCCCCCCCCCCCAAGAGGGGTAGGAACAACAAGAAATCTAAGAGAAATTAATAAACTTCAATGAGATGAGAACATCTGATCCAAGGAAAATCAATAAGACCGAATAAAGTTCTTGAAATTAGAAGATAGAGGTGAACGAAAAGATAAAGTAGACAAACTATTAGTTGATTTCAGTGGCATCTTTGCAAAGCTTAGACACACTGTTGGATAAAGAACAGATATGAAAAAGGAGTTACATCCAAAGATATTTCAGTATACACACACAAGGATCAACTACCTCACTACGTTTAAGAAATGATATACAAGTAGAACTAGCCTTGATGCACTAATATGGCCTAATTACAACATTACCTATCAAAATACAACAACTATCTTCTCTAAAAGAGCGATTTCAAGACGATTTAGGGTCCTGAAAGAATCTAGAAGACTGAAACACTGACTGAAAAATGTCTTTATGAACAACAGTATCCCGTTATCCAATATCTATGATGCAACAGACTATTTTGCAGGAATAAAAATGTCTAGTAAAAACAAAACTAGATTGTTTTTGAGGTTACAACTTTGATCAATTGGCTGATGATGTTTCAGCCTAACTTTTAGCTTATCACTTTCCCTCAAATGATCGTCCTTCAAAAACAATGATTAAGTGATAAAGAGGATTTAGTTCAATCTTTCAAGGTGACCTAGACCGTGTCTTGAAATCAAATATTTTAAGCAATTCATCGATGATATGGGAAACGCAGAGTCCCAAAGTAAACAATTGGTACCAACGTTACGTCAGATAAGCATCCATAAATATGGATCACAATAGTCATTAAAATATGTGAAACAGTCACTGACTTTGTCAACGTTCTTCAAATTTAAACTAGTGACAAAAGAACTCCTCCAGAAACAGCAAAAATAACAAAATTTTTAGGTAAAATCAAAATGAAAAATAGTAAAACAAGAACAAGTGAAATGGCCAATTGATTTGTCTAGTAATTCAGCAATGAAAATTCTAATTTACGGAGTGAAGCTGATCTCAATTTTTAAAATCTTGAAAAAAAATTCGAAATTACAAACGAGAGGAAAATATAAAAAGGTTAGAAGTCCTCAAGCAGAAATTCATTGATGCATCAAAAGTTAATTTGATGCTGCCAGATTTGAGACTACAGTACGATATTCTCTGTGACGCAAATTGACAAGAAGCAGCTTGATGGTAGATTATGTAAATGAAGATGAAAAAATAAAAAAAGAAAATGCGCGCTCCAGTCTAATTTTGAACACAATTATTTATTTCAACACAGCTAACTTATCAACTTATCGTAAAAATTCTTCCACTCCATTGCGGATTAGATGATTGATTCGCAATTCCTTTCGTGGACAAGCAAAAAATTATTTCTGCTCCTTGATAACAAAGTCAAAACCAGTTCTCTCAATCAGAACAAATGTCCCTCAATCTGGAATTTGTCAGATAAAGTCCTAACATTCAACATTTTGAGCGAGCACCCACCCGGCAGAGCTAATATGGCGCCGCTTTCCAACACTGGATGACAAAAAACCCGAAACTGTTTGTCTTAAATTAACTGATTGCATACCAATGAGAGAACACACACGAAAGCAGAGAAACCCGACGTTCAATATGATGTTTTATAAAGCGAAGATGGTTTTGAATCAAATAAATGTGATCAGTTCACAAACACAATGAAAAAAGCATTGAATATCATTAAGATTACAAAAAAATTGCAATTAAATACAAAAATCAACAATTTCAAGGGCCGTTTTCAGCTAATATATCGATACGAGCTAATAACAGAATCCCAAATGTTCTTGATAGGTTTCAGACTTGAGCAAAAAATTTGACTTACTAGAGTGTGCGGCCGAGTAAAACAATGATCATTAAGATAGAACAAATTTGTCGTGGATCCAACAAATCTTTGGCGAACTTCACCTAAACTGCATTCCCACTCATCTGCGTCCGAAGAAATTTTTTACGCACTTAAATAGACTAGAAAACAGCCAAAAAACGCTTTACGGAAAAATCCATGATAAAACAGGCAACCTACTTCACATATATTTCTGTGTTTCGGGGTATTTCCGGGAAAAACAAGATTCAGGCTGCATAATTCCCAACATCAGGACATTTATAAACCCTTCGAGCGGTTTCAAAAATTAGAAAGCTCTTCTTTTACCCAAATTTAACTGATCAAAACACCATATAAAAATATTTAATTTGTCTGCAATCTAACAGCCTTTCCCAAAGTCAGTTAAAACCGAAATTGCAACCAATGAGATCATTTCGTTTTTTTCACCGGGATAAGTTACAAATTGCTTTTTCGGGCCAATTTATTCTCCTATTCAAACTATATCTAGAGAAACTGTTTGCATTTCCTCTATTAAATTGATATGCTGACACAATTTAAAGATATTGTTTGACTGCTTTGTTAACAAATCTACCGCTAACTACGCTACCTTTGGCATATCATATTTAGTGGTCTAGGAACAGATTTGCCATTCCTAATATCTTGTACCTTTGTACCTGACCTATCTTGCAGAAAACTGAATCTGATATTTTTGATAAGCGCAATCTAGTTTGTTTGAAAAAAAAATGAAAACATGAAGTAACAGCCAAAAGCAACAACAAATCCAGTTACCGATTCAATTGCCCTTCCATTAGAACTCTATTACCACCTGCGTCAACAGCAGCAGCAGCAGCCAAACTCCATTGACGAAGGCAACTGCAGCAATAGCTGCAAAACAAGAAGGAGCCCCAGTTCATTTTCCTATTTTCGACTCGTACGATGTTGAAAGTACGTTCCCCAGTCTAGTTCATCAGACCAAACCTACTAATTGTTCCGACCCCTCTTGAGGGGGGGAACTACATACTCATATGGGTTTTTTTTTGTTCAGACACTTATTTTGGCCGATCGATATAATAATCGTAGAGAGTTGTGAGTGGTATCATTAGAAAGCCCGTACAGCGTAACATATGGAATTAAAAAAAGTTTTTTTTCAATTTTCGCGTTTAATAAAGAGTTATCGAGGCTTAAAGTTTTGTGAAAATTAGACGTATTTCCGCTTTTTTTATTCAATTTTTGACCAAATTTTCGTCAATTTTTGCTAAAATATTTTAAAATTGTTGACTGTAGTGTAATACATTTTATCTCTAAAGATAGAGGAGGGCTGTTGAATTGTTCAATCCGAGTTTTTTGGCTAGAATTTGTGCTAAATTTTTCAAAATTCAGCCTTTTTTGTCAAAAATGGGACCATAAAAAATTACTTTTCTAGCAAACTTGTTTCAAATTTGCTGGAAGTAGACGCATTAAAATTGCGGCCAGATTCTTTTTAAGCTTATAAAAGAGCTAGTTGTACTCCAGCTGGCTTTAAGAGTCTTCTGGAAATATAATCTTGCCAATTTTTTGCAAATTCAAACTCGATAATTAAACGAAATGCATTACTTATTTTTGAAAAACTCAAATCTTTTGTATAGAAATGTTCTATTTGGCAACCAGTTCAACAAATGACTGTTTTGTTAGATGCGCGGCAACATCTGGGTTGATCTTGAGCTCACTATGTGTCTTTATGACAAGAATTTTTAGACTTCAATGGTGCGCGACCTTTTTTTTCAAACTTTTCCGCTATGCGTATGTTTTTAATGTACACTTATGACAAAAAAAAATCAAGGCTAAATTAATAACAGATACTGTTTAAAATAAACGAGACCCAACCAGATGGTTTCAGAGTTAAGCTCATGGTTTTTATGTCTCTGACAAATTGTTTTCGTAAAATTTTAATTGACTTCTTTCGTTTTGCTTTCAATTCTTATACTTATAGATGAACCTAGTCATTTCTTTTGTATCAAATGTCTGTTATGACTTTGAATATATTTGTTTTGAGAAGTTATTTTGGTGTTTATCTTATTACTCTCAGATTTGATCGTTTTCTCAGTAAAATTGGCGGAAACCAACTTCCCGTGAGTTCTCAATTAATGTCGGTATAGGTTTTGTATTCAACTAATGGTTTCTTTTTTTGGTACTACGCTTTTTTAATTTTTTATTTCATTTTTGATCAAAATTGCATATTGTATGAATTCATTTGGTTTCCTTGTCCAATTATCACATTTTTGACAAGTCCAAATAAAAGAAAGAAGAATAATTTTTTTTTCAATTTTCGTTTTTTAAAAGGAGTTATCGGGGTTTAAAGTTTTGTGAACATTAGACGTATTTCAGCTGTTAATATTCAACTTTTGACCAAATTTTCGTCAATTTTTGCTAAAATATTTTAAAATTGTTGACTGTAGTGTAATACATTTTATCTCTTAAGATAGAGGAGGGTTGTTGAAGTGTTCAATCCGAGTTTTTTGGCTAGAACTTGTGCTAAATTTTTCAAAATTCAGCCTTTTTGTCAAAAATGGGACCAAATTTACTTTTCTAGCCAACTTGTTTCAAATTTGCTGGAAGTAGACACATTAAAATTATGGCCAGAATCTTTTTAAGCTTATAAAAGAGCTAGTTGTACTCCAGCTGGCTTTAAGAGTCTTCTGGAAATATAATCTTGCCAATTTTTTGCAAATTCAAACTCGATAATTAAACGAAATGCATTACTTAATTTTGAAAAACTGAAATCTTTTGTATAGAAATGATCTATTTGTCAACCAGTTCAACAAATGACTGTTTTGTTAGATGCGCGGCAACATCTGGGTTGATCTTGATCTCACTATGTGTCCTTATGACAAGATTTTTTAGATTTTAATGATGCGCGACCTTTTTTTTCAAACTTTTCCGCTATGCATATGTTTTTAATGTACACTTATGACAAAAAAATCAAGGCTAAGTTTATAACAGATGCTATTTAAAATAAACGAGACCCAACCAGAGGGTTTCAGAGTTAAGCTCATGGTTTTTATGTCTCCGACAAATTGTTCTCGTAAAATTTTTATTGACTTCTTTCGTTTTGCTTTCATTTCTTATACTTCTTCTAGCCCAATGACTCAGTGTCCCCAGTCAAGAATCCAGTTAGCTTTTAGAAAATACAGATGACCCTAGTCATTTCTTTTGTTATCAAATGTCTGTTATGACTTTGAATATATTTGTTTTGAGAAGTTATTTTTGTGTTTATATTATTACTCTCAAATTTGATCGTATTCTAAGTAAAATTGGCGGAAACCAACTTCCCGTGAGTTCTCAATTAATGTCGGTATAGGTTTTGTATTCAACTAATGGTTTCTTTTTTTTTGGTACTACGCTTTTTTAATTTTTTTATTTCATTTTTGATCAAAATTGCATGTATGAATTCATTTGGTTTCCTTGTCCAATTATCACATTTTTGACAAGTCCAAATAAAAGAAAGAAGAATAATTTTTTTTTTCAATTTTCGTTTTTTAAAAGGAGTTATCGGGGTTTAAAGTTTTGTGAACATTAGACGTATTTCAGCTGTTAATATTCAACTTTTGACCAAATTTTCGTCAATTTTTGCTAAAATATTTTAAAATTGTTGACTGTAGTGTAATACATTTTATCTCTTAAGATAGAGGAGGGTTGTTGAAGTGTTCAATCCGAGTATTTTGGCGAGAATTTGTGCTAAATTTTGCAAAATTCAGCCTTTTTGTCAAAAATGGGACCAAATTTACTTTTCTAGCCAACTTGTTTCAAATTTGCTGGAAGTAGACACATTAAAATTATGGCCAGATTCTTTTTAAGCTTATAAAAGAGCTAGTTGTACTCCAGCTGGCTTTAAGAGTCTTCTGGAAATATAATCTTGCCAATTTTTTGCAAATTCAAACTCGATAATTAAACGAAATGCATTACTTATTTTTGAAAAACTCAAATCTTTTGTATAGAAATGATCTATTTGGCAACCAGTTCAACAAATGACTGTTTTGTTAGATGCGCGGCAACATCTGGGTTGATCTTGAGCTCAATATGTGTCTTTATGACAAGAATTTTTAGACTTCAATGGTGCGCGACCTTTTTTTTTCAAACTTTTCCGCTATGCGTATGTTTTTAATGTACACTTATGACAAAAAAATCAAGGCTAAATTAATAACAGATACTATTTAAAAATAAACGAGACCCAACCAGATGGTTTCAGAGTTAAGCTCATGGTTTTTATGTCTCTGACAAATTGTTTTCGAAAAATTTTAATTGACTTCTTTCGTTTTGCTTTCATTTCTTATACTTCTTCTAGCCCAATGACTCAGTGTCCCCAGTCAAAATCCAGTTAGCTTTTAGAAAGTATAGATGAACCTAGTCGTTTCTTTTGTATCAAATGTCTGTTATGACTTTGAATATATTTGTTTTGAGAAGTTATTTTGGTGTTTATCTTATTACTCTCAAATTTGATCGTATTCTCAGTAAAATTGGCGGAAACCAACTTCCCGTGAGTTCTCAATTAATGTCGGTATAGGTGTTGTTTTCAACTAATGGTCTCTTTATTTTGGTACTACGCTTTTTTAATTTTTTATTTCATTTTTGATCAAAATTGCAAATTGTATGAATTCATTTGGTTTTCTTGTCCAATTATCACATTCTTGACAAGTGCAAATAAAAGAAAGAAGAATAACAAAGATGCAGAACGTTGCAAAAAGGCATATCTGGATATGTTAATACTTTTTGTTGAATAGTTTATGCTTTTTGGGCTGAGACACAGTTATCTCGCAAAACCTTGTGAGTTTTTTTGATTTAGCCGATGTTTGTCTTTTTTTCGTTGTTGTGTGCCATATAACCGATTGCGATAGATCTTAATTGCTTCCCCAGGAAGTATAACTCAACCTAGTTAAAGGTTTGAGTTTATAGCTGTTTGCTTTAATGGTTTTCAGATCAATTTCATCTATCTCTTTTTTGGTTTTAATTTCGTCATCATGTAACTCAACCTTACTCAATAGAAGTCGAAATTACTTTTGTTGATTCAAACATCTTTTTTCGCCCTTGGTTATACGTTGTTACTGATTGCTTCGATCATTGAGCTTTACAAAATTTTTTTGAGACTTCTGTACTGTTCAATTTTTGGTTTCTTTTTGTTATCATGTCTAAGTAGTCCTTTTAAAACGAAGGCTCATTGGTGTTAACGTGAAATTGAAAAATTATTCACAGTTCTTGCAGGTAATATCTGATAGTTTTAGTGCCTTGAACAGTGTCATGTCGCAAATTTATTTGAAGTTTTGGCTTCTTTATGCATTTGCATTTTTATGGGTTCGTGGCTTGACTTAGTCTCATTATAAACAGACTCATTTGGCTTGCTGACGTGTTGAAACTTAATCTATCGGTTTTTGTAAAAATTCTAAGTCTGCTATGACTTATGAAAATATTTGATTTTTTTAAACATAAATTTGAGTTTTTGAGCTTTGTCTTTTTTAAATAGTTTTTCGGTCATTATGTAGCTCAGTCCCTGTTAAACAGGTCAGAACCCCTTTCTAGTGAGCTATAACTTAATCTTTATAACGGTTTAAGCTTCAAACATTTGTTTCTCGACTTTGTTTTTACTGTTACTGCAAGATTTCACAAAATGTTAGATTTTTATATTTTTTTTTACATTTCCAAGTAATTTTGGTTTTTTTAAATTTTAACAAAAATCGTTGTTTCCATTGGCTTTAGATTTTTGCGCAATCGAATACTGGATTTTGACATGTCTAAATTGCTTCCTATGCAGATATAAATGAAAATTTTGGTGGTTTCAGTTGATATATGACATTAATAACTGTGAAATTAATTGTTTTCAAAAAAGGAAAAGATTTTTAAACTTCGCACCTATTTGCTCATTTTTTCGACGTGTTAACCAGTAGCCTTGGAGACAGGTTCCATAATTTTTCTAAAGAATCATATGTTAAATTGTTTTGTTTTGGTTTTTATCTGATGCGAGTTTGATTTTGTTATGATTTTTTCTATGATAGACATCAAGTTTTGGTCGTAAATAATGTTTGTTGTTTGATTTTTTTATTGCCCTTTCTAGTAGTCCTATTATTTACAACTTTCATCGGCCCTCTAGCATGGAATTATCTTATTTCATTGGTTGTTCATTGAACGATGTGTTTTTGAAAGTTTTCTATCTCTTCATCATTTGGTAGCCAATTAAGTCAAGAATGTGGATGAGCGGGGTCGGAACATTATGTGCGTATGCACATTACCGAGCCTCCTTGTTGTGATTAAAAGTTCAGAAATTTTGTTGTATTGCAACAATTAGCAAGAATTCCAGTTGAGTCAGATTAGGAAAAAGTCTGATTTCAACCAGCTGGAAACAAAATTCCAACTATTTCTTTCTCCTCTGATGATGAACAAAATATACTAACCGCACCTCCCACTCCACAGCAGGAAACCCAGCTTAAAAAGACATTGCCATTTAGAGAAATTTCTTCGTCACCTATAGACTGATTCCATGAAATTCCCACATTGAATCGTTAGAGGTTTATCAGTTTCGATATGCGGGTGCTTTCTGTCGAAAATTATTCGATATTCAGTATCAACTGTCGGGTAAACATGAGAAGCTATTTCTCCATTGCTTTGTGTCCAAGGCTTTTCTCCACCAAACACTCGTTGATCAATCACTTTTTGACTGACCTTAATTTACCTATTCAATTTTACATGCCTGTCTTGAGCTCGTCTCGCGTTTTGATTAGGCTGACAATCTGACTATTGTTTCTTCCTAAGATGGTTCTGAAGGTATTTTCACTGCTGTTGGTGGAGTTTGCAGGAATACTTCTTCTGATAACTCTCTTCTTTTTTTCTTTTTCTATCTTTTAGAAGCGACTATGTAGGTGCTAGTGCCAAGTGCTATAGTGTATGAAGAATGAGTTATCGTTGCAATTTCCTTTCTAATAAAGGCTTTTAATTGCGGGTTTTTGCTAAGACGATTCTACTCGCTACAGTTCAGTTGGTTACTTGAATAAAAAACTAGTAGCAGAAAAAGAGCATTTTTACCGAACCCATGCTCCGCATAGCACTTAGCAAAAACCCGCAGTTAAGGGCATTTATTAGAAAGGAAATTGCAACGATAACTGTCTTCATACAATATAGCACTTGGCACTAGCACCTACATAGTCGTTTCTAAAAAATAGAAAAAGAATAAGAAAAAGAAGAGAGTTATTATACTTCTAAAGTGAAATTATCTTTTTACCAAGAGAGCTAGTTTAAAACTGATTTTCTGATTCTTTCATTGCATTGGTTGGTCCGGTGGAGAGAAGTCCCAAAAAGGCCTCATTCCGAGTAAATTTTTCGGGCACTCCTTCCGAAAAGAACTGGTTCAATTGTTGAGCGAATTCATTAATTTTAGTTCTTTAGGCTGATTGGGAAGACATCTAATGATCATTTTGGAAAATCAGTTAATCATCTAGATTGAAAACAAAAAAGTAAGAGCAAATTGCGTAAATGAACTGTAGTTGCAAAACGGAAGAGAAAAAATTTGCATGTAAAAACAAAGAATTGTAATAATAAGATTTCATGCAGCGGGAGTTAGGATGATTGAAGGTATGATTATAACTTCTATTAGGATGTTTTCCTGAATTTAAGAACTAATATGGACTTGAGATGGTAGAGGTGCTGATTCATAATGGATCAATTATAGTTCCCAACCCATAAAAGATTTTTAAGTACTCAAGCAATACAAAAACATCTTAATGGTTTGAAAGCAAATTTAAGTCTTTCATCCGCAAAGTTTTCTATGAAAGGTAACTGCAATCATAAATTACTGGACAGTGTTATCACTGAACAGGTAAGAGAAATTGTGGCAAAAAATTGGAAAACTGTAAAATTTTAGTTCTAAATTTTTACCAGAATCTTTCTGCTTCCGGCCTCATTACCAAAATGTTAATGCGTTTGCGGTAAATTGGTGTGTAATTACTCATCCGCATGGGAACCTGGGTATTTTCTCGATGGAAAGAATGCCAGCTGTTTGCTTTCAGTCCTCAGTTACATTGAAATCCTTTTTATTGCGTTTCAATGTTCATATTATTCTAGTGGATGTGATAGCAAATAAAGGCTCTGATTTTTAGTCGATTGTCTATAGTTTGACCCATTGATTACAAGAGCAGCATCTTTTCAGTGCTACAATATGACAGGTCGATGATTTGAAGAGATTTCATATCATTTTTTGCGCAGACTTGTCTTTCTTCTTTGAAGTTCGAAATAAAAAACACGAATAAGTTGACAAGTGTAATGAAACATATATTCTAGACTTTTGGTTGCTCATATTTGGTTGCGACTTCTTGTCAGATCTTTTTGGGAAAGAGTAACTCTCAGGTTTTTGGCGGCAGTTTTAATCATCAGCAAATGTCATGCTTTTCTTGAGTTCCCAAGGTCATTGGGAACATGCTCCAAGAAGGAGGGCAGGGGTTGGAGATCATCTTGATTGTCGTTTGATCCGATATCCTTGAACCTATATAATTGGAATGAAAATACTGTAAGGGTAATAACATCAAAGGGGGTGGATGTAGCTCATGTTGCCTAAGACCGAAGCGAAAAATGTGAATTAAAAAACTACGGGGAAAAACCCGTGCGAGGCCGGCGACCGGACGCACGAACGAGCCGTAAGCCGTTTTTGCTTTGGCAACTCGTACTTCACCGTCTCGTCCAGGGGATGTTTCCACAACCCTTCCAAGGGGCCAGATTCCTCTCGGCGTCAATTCCTTGAGTACCCACACAACATCTCCTAATTTCAGAGGAGGCTGGTTGTTGTCTGTCCATTTACGTCTCTTGAGTAATGTCGGCAGGTACTCCTTAATCAAACGCCGCCACACGTGGTTCATCAACTGCTGCACGTGCTTCCAGTTCTTGAAACTAGCTGGCTGTTGGTCTCCAAAGTTTCCGGGTGGCAGGGAACTGTAAGGGCGCTGAATGAGGAAATGGTTAGGAGTGAGTGGTTCTTCGTTTTCAGGCTGATCAGCAACGTTTGTCAAGGGTCTGGAATTCAGGATTGCTTCGACTTCTACCATTATTGTCTCAAAGATGTCGAAGGAGAGACGCTTAGATCCTAGAATGATTAAGAGTGTCCTTTTGGCGCTCTGAATCAATCGCTCCCACAAGCCACCGAAATGAGGGCCGTATGGTGGGTTAAATTTCCATGTGGTTTTGACTGCAGCTAGGACTTTATAAATCTTGTCTTTGTCTGAAGCCTTAGCCGACTTCTTCAGCTCTTCGGAGGCGCCAACAAATGTTTTTCCGTTATCGCTGTACAATAAAATAGGTTGTCATCTTCGGCAGGTGAATCGTCGATATGCATTGAGGAAGGTGTCTGTATTTAAATCTGGACATGTTTCTAAATGGACTGCTCGCGTAACGAGGCATGTAAACATAAGTTCATAATGTTTCTCGATTTTGCCTTGTTTGTCCTCAATATAAAACGGGCCAAAAAAGTCCAGTCCTGTGTTGGCAAACGGAAATTTGGTTTCCTCTTTGGGGAAGCGGAAAGCAGGAAGCGGGGCCATTATTGGTTGTATATTTTGAGTTTCAAAACGGCGACACAGAAAACATCGGTATTTTATTGAAAGTAGTGTTTTTCGAAGTCCAATGACGTAGTAGCGTTGTTGTACGAATGCTTTGACCGGTTCTGTTGCTTGATGAGCACAAATTCTGTGCGCATGTTCAAGGTATAGTCTCGCAATCTTTTCCTTTGCGTCCAAGATTATTGGACATTTTTCGATCTCCAATTCTGTTGTGGCAAATAGGAGACTGCCACTAGATCGTAGGAGTCGGTTTTGGTCAATTATTGGATTTAAGTTTCTCAATTTGCTCTTGGCGTCTAACTTTTGTGTTCTTTTTAATGCGTTGATTGTTGAGGAGAAAGCATTGTTTTGAGACAACTTTAGCAGAAAATTTTGAGATAAACAAACATCATCTTTTGTGTATTGGCTTTTGTCGGAACGATTCTTCTTAGCTCTGTAAATTAAATTGATGACAGTTGCGAGGGTTAAAAGTAGCTTATTCCATGTTGAAAAGCGGTTTGGGTCTAGAACAGGTTTGATTGGTGTTTTTGTATTTCTGGTTACGGCACCTACTGTTGAAATCTTTTTCATATCTTTCCAAGAACTTTCAGTGTTTTGCAAAAATTGTGGTGCTGTAAGCCATTTCGGGGGAATTTCTGATGGCTCAAGGCCACGCGTTCCATGGTCGGCTGGATTAAAATTAGTTGGGACATGATTCCACTCATCAATTTTAGTTGTTTTCTGAATTTCTTCGAGTCGATTTGAGACGAAAACGTTTTGTTTCTTAGTTGAACTGATCCAATCTAAGACAACACGACTATCAGTCCACAAGTAGACTTTTTCAATTTTTAATGTCATTTCGGTTTCTACCAATGTGCGGAGGCGTGTACCTAAAACGGCTGCTTCGAGTTCTAATTTTGGCACACTAATTTGTTTTATTGGTACAACTTTGCATTTTCCAAGCAGAAAAGATGTTTGAAAGATTTCGTCCTGTTTTTGGGTTCGAATGTAAGCAACTGCTGACAATGCAACGGTTGAGGCGTCAACAAAGACATGGAGCTGGTGATTATTTTCCTGATTCGTTGAGCAGTTCAACCATCTGGGGATTTCGATATCAGGCATTGCAAAGTAACTATCGAGCACTTTTTGTAGGTTGGAATGAAGTTCTGCGGGAAGTGATTCATCCCACTTCTTGCCTAGCTTCCAGACTTGTTGTAAAAGCATTTTGATTCTAATTGTGAGCGGGGACAAAATTCCTAGGGGATCGAAAATTGTTGATACTAAGCTGAACATTTTCCTTTGTGTATACTCACTTGCAATTCGGGGAAATTGTTCTAATGTCTTCATTAGAAAACAGTTAGTTCTGGTATTCCATTTCTGACCGAGGACTCTATTGATCTCTTTCAGTTCATCTCGATCTTCTTGCTCAGTGGACCTTAGGGCTTCATGTTTGTATGACACAAATTTTGTCAAGCGAAAGCCACTTTTATGATGGCTATCTTTAGTCTGGTTAATGGTTTCAATTGCTTCTTCTATAGACGGCAAAGAATGGATATAGTCGTCCATATAAAAATGGTTCTTTATTGCATTAACTGCTTTTGGAAATTCAATTGCATTATCTTCAGCGCAACGGTTCAGAACAAAAATTGCACAAAATGGTGAGCAGGTTGCTCCAAAAATTAATCTGGTGAACTGGTATTGGTTAACCATCTCTTCATTGGGCCAGAGAAAGCGTAATGCAGATTGGTCCTCATGCCTTATTGATATCTGCATGAACATGCTTTCGATATCAGAGAGAATGGCAACTGGGTTTTCACGAAACCTCAGAAGAATTCCTACCAAGTTGTTCAGCAAATCTGGTCCTGAGATCAAATTGGAGTTCAAAGATTGTCCTCTAAACTTGGCCGCAGCATTTGCTACTCTGCGCACTTTTCCGAGCGCCTTTGGATTAACCACCGGGTGATGAGGCAAATACCAAATTTTCTCGGGTCCTGGCTGCTGCATTTCATCCGGCTTGATATAAAATTTTTGAAGATCTGTTGTGAGAGTTTGCTCATACAACTCTTTCAATTGGAGGTCATTACTGAGTCGCTTCTGAAAACTTTTCAGCTGGCTGAGAGCTGCAAAATAATTTTTTTCAATTCTCAATGGTTTTTTCCAAGGCAGTCCAATTTCGTACCTCTCCCCATTGTAGCTGATTGTCTTGTTCAATATATCAAGGGCTTCCTTGTCAACGGGATTTGTAGATTCACGCTTCGGTTGAGTTCCTTCGGCTTCAATTTTCCAGAATTGCTCAAGCAATTCATCGAGAGGCTGATCGTCGGAGCTTCTTCGTGATACGTGGTACACGTACTGTTTCTGCTGGTGAGATCGTTGTTTGGGTTGCTTTTGCACTCTTTCATATTCTCCAGCTAGGGTCCATCCAAGCCTCGTCTTTACGCCAAATGGCTGGTTTTTAGTTGCCGGGATGACTTCAACTGGATGTGTGAAATCAAAAGTGTTTATTCCCAAAAGGGCACCGATTTTGCCTTCAGCTATTTCTGGGAAGTGAATGTGACGCAGTTCTTTGAACGCATCGCAAAGCTGGTTGAGTTCAAATGTATTAGCTGCTGCTACATTTAAACAAGGAGTGCTATAAGTGGTTGTAATTTGAAACTTTTGATCCAAATTTTCGTAGGGTGCAACTGTCACTTGTTCAGAAATTTTTGAAAGTGGCATATTATGCTCTGTGTTAGGATACTGAAGCGTAGTGGCTTCTTGATCTTCGCATGGAAGAGCAAAGAACTCTGTGATTTTGTCAAGTATGAAAGTAAATTGGCTTCCTGGATCGATCAGAGCGTACGTATCGAAAGCTTTTTTGCCGCTTAGAAAAGATACTGGGATAAGTTGAAGTTGTTCGAACCATTCTTTTGGTGTAGACTGTAGATGATTCACGCTAAAACTTTGGTTGGCATTGTTCAAATTAGCGCGCTGAAATTGATTCTGATTATTGTTTGCAAAAGACTGTCCGTAGCGGTTCTTTTATGATTTGGATGAGGCGGTTGCGTTGTTGTTACTTCCTGGTTCACATTGCTGTTGGACAAGCTGATTTGCTTGATTGGTAACACTTGTACCTGTGGAATTGCTGGTGGCAAAAGCAGCTGGTGGACGCTTGATAATTTTACCAGAGTCATGCAGTGTTGTGTGGTGGTATCCGCTGCATGTTTGGCAGCGTTTTGTTGATGGGCAGTTTTGCTTCTTTTGTTTACTGCTCAAACAGTTCGAGCAAAGATTGCTCTTGCTTACAATGTCAAATCGCTGGCTCGGGCTGCATTTTTGGTAATCGGGACAGGTCGCTAGTATATGGTTTCCTCGACATTTTTCGCAAGAACGCTTTGGTTGGTTTGCGTTGTTTAGGGGTGGAAAAGGAGGAGCGCTAGGTGGTTTCTGATTTCGGTTCGTCGGCTGTGCTGGAAAGCCTGAACTTTGGGTACCTGCATTTCTTGCGTAATTGTCGCTGTTGTTCAAATTTCCAGAGGTATTAAAGTTGTTTCTACGAAGGTTATTTTGCCGGAAGTTTTCGCGGTTTATCTTATCGTACACATGTGCTTGAACTTCTAACCATTTCTGAAGTTCAACTAAGGTAGCTGGTGTTTCGGTTGATGTAACGGTGTGCTCTGTCTATTTGGGGAGGATGTTATGCGGGACTTTTTCTTTAGCTTTCTTCATAAGTGTTGAGCTCTGTAGGTCCGCTGTGTATCCCAGGTATTGGAAAGCTTGCACTAAACGTTTCAAGAACAAAGCATGGGCCACAAAGTTTTGCTTGTTATAGTCATTAGTTGATTTCCAGTTTTCCAATTGATTTATGAAGGCGTTCACCACTATTGTAGCAACACCAAAATATGACATTAGTTTGTTTAAAGCTGTGCTATAATAAGCAGGATCACATGAATAAGCTTGGATTACAACTTTTGCTTTGCCAGTAACTTTATTTTGCAGATATGTGATACGATGTGTGTCGGTGATACTGGTGTTGTTATGTACGAGGCAAAAAAAGTTATTTATTCATTCGTGGTACTTCAATGGGTTGCCATTAAAGTTTTGAATTGTAAGAGGTGGTAACTTTATTGAGTGTTTACTTGTTGGATTCTGCCAATATGGTGCTGTGTTTGAGGTCCACGGTAAAGAATTGATTTCAAATGAAGGGTTTTTGAACCTTTCATTTGATATTGGATTTAATACGCTGGAAAATTGATATGAATGTGGTAATTGTGGCTGGGGATTTTGCTCTACTGAAGGCAGTGCTTGTGGGGGAAACGTTGAGATTGAAGGAGCAATTGGAACACTTTCAGTTATTGTTTTTGAACAGGCGGTTTGTTGAACACCGAATGGGTTGACAGGCTCAATGCCTACGTTATTGACTTGTGACTGGGACTGGAATTGAGTAAAGTTTCCAGGTAAATTTTTATTCTCTGTGTTTTTCGATTCCTGTCTATTATGCAAAGGTAAAGAAAATATGTTAGATGTTTGAAAATTGTTTGCGTTTTGGCAGGAATTTTCGGAGAACTGATTAGAGTTTGTCATTGTGTTACTCAGTTCAATTGGTTGTTTTGTCTGTTGCGGATCAAAATCTAGATTCGGGGCTTTTTCTTGACGGTAATATTTGACAGAACTGGGATTCATCAAGCGGGGATTATGTGTTCCTTGGTATTGGGAACAACCCAAGCTCTTTGGGTCAAACGTTTGCGTCTGAAACCGTTCCTCGGCGATATCTCGAGAAAATTCAGATAGCATGTTTTTTGACTGAAATTGATTATTAAAGTTTTCCTGAGGAAAATGTTTTTGAAATTTATTTTGCGTGCTTACAAAACTAAGCAGCTGGATTGAATCATTGTCTGCTTTAAGCTGCTGCTGGTTGACTGTAAAATTATCAACAACAGATAACGCTGTATCACTGAGAGCAAAACGATCGAGAGTTTTTCCGACGGTCGTCTCAGGTTTCGCAAAATTTTTATCCGAGTGTTTTACTTCTGTTTTGGATTCCAATGTGCTATCGATGTTAATTCGTCTGAATAAACTTGCTGTACTCATTCCCATAGAAAGCGGATTCTCATTGTTGCCATTTAAAAACTTTGACAACATTGGTTTGGTCGTGTGGCATTCTGACAAAAACAGTGATGGTTTCTCCGGTCTCGATGGTAAAGGTGGTGTTTTGTTGGAGAATGATGAACGTTCTGGGTCGCTTGCTTCTGGAATCTCGTTCATTGATGGTGAGCATCTCCGTGAGGTTGGATATCTGGCAGTCGTATGAGTTGTTACACTGACATCATCGCGTATCCTAATTGAAGATTGGCTGAGTCGTCCATCGTCATTTAAACTGTCAACTTCGTGTTCAAATTTCTCTAGACGTGACAGAAGGTTTGAATATCGTTCCATGACAGATGAAGTGCTGCTGGAGTTCGGACTTTCCTTTAACACGGCATCAAGGGTTGTTTTCAGCTCGTCAACATTTGCTTTTGCTTTATTGATGAGCAGGGTGAGTGATCTGAAACTCTTTCGCTGATCGATTGCACTTTGTAAGAGGTCCAGCTTGCTTTTCAAACTCAGATCTGCAATTTTGAATTTGTTTAACGCGTATTGACAACTCTGACTGTTCTTCTTTGTCATCTTGCTCTTGTTGGTCTTTTTCGTACTAACAGGTAAAAACGGCTTCGAAGCTGGAGCGACGCAAATTTCAAAGTTGAAAAAACAATGTTTATGACGCTGTGAGGCTAATCAGCCCCAGGTTTTTTTTGTTGTTGAAAATTACGACGCAACTTTTCCGAAAAATAGAATCCTAAAGTTTTTTTGTGCTAAATCTAGCTAGTTTTATCTAAGAAAAAGAAAAATAACCGTGTGCGTGCGCTTGTTTCGTTATTTCAAAAAACACGACCAAATAATTGCTACAACTTGGGGAAATCAAGATTGTCTTAAGAATAGAATAAGTTTATGGCTCTTGAATAGTTTTTGTTACAATCTTTTACAAGGACAAAACAATTTTTGAAAAAGGAACAAAAAAGGCTTAAAGGTTGCTACTGCTTAGACCCTGTGTTGAAAAAGTTTAAAAGTTTTTGTTTTTTTATTGCGGTGCGAATAGGCAACGTGAGCTACAGACAAGCAGACAAGACAACTCGATTTGTACTGGGGCTCGTTTGAAATTCTTTCCTCTTAAGTTGAACTGCTTGCTTCTTGTTTTCTTTTCAAAACTTTTGAAATCTTTACGTTGAATATTCCTTCCGCTCTTGTAACTGCTGACACTAAGTTTTGAAGATCATCTACTATGGTAAATACTGACACCAAAAATGCTCTCTTCTATCTGGTGACTACTGAGACCGAAAAGGGGCAAGGGGACTTCTTTCCGCAACTTCTGGGACCGCCGACAGAAAGAAAAAGACGTTTGATTTTTGCAACCCAAAGGGATTTTTTTAGTGAGCAAATTTAAGAGGTGAGTTATTTCGAGCTTTTGATTTTCTTGCTTTTTGGGCTAAAGAAAAGAGTTTTCAATTTTCTTTTTTTTTTCGTTTTTCTTGAGAAGTTCTTTTCAGTGCATACTACCCCATTAACTAGGCGCGCGGCTAGTAGTATACACAAATTGAAAACAAAAAAATTTATTGTCTGGTCTCTTAGGAATACATACTACCCCATTAACTAGGCTCGCAGCTAGAAGTATGCAATTTTTTTTGTGAAAGAAGCAATTTCGCAAATGTTCTGTTGCTTCTTTACTAAATGCAAAATCGAAATACTAAAATTGAGGCTTGTTTCAAACCAAACTCAGGGGCTCAATGAATAGGTTTTCTAAGATCTACTAATTGTTTATTTCAAAACGTCAGGAAAACATTTTTTTTTAATTTTTAAAGTCAAATATGCAATTTTGCTAAATTCAAGCTGCTTCTTTACTAAAAAGCAAAATTGGTAAACTAACTTTAAAGCTTGTATTATGGCAAACTGAAGGGGCTCAATTAACGGGTTTTTATGGACTTAGGAATTGTATCTATCGAAATGTCAATAAAATGTTTTTTGAATTTTTTAAGTCAAAGATGCAATTTTGCGAAATTCAAGCTGCCTCTTTGTTAAAAAGCAAAATCCATGAACTAACTTTAAAACTTGTATTATAGCAATGTGAGGGGGCCAAATCAATAGTTTTTCTTGGATCTACTAATTGTTTATATCAAAACGTCAAAAAAACGTTTTTTGAATTTTTAAAGTCAAAGATGCAATTTTACCAAAATCTAGTTGCCTCTTTGTTAAAATGCAAAATCCATAAACTAACTTTAAAACTGGTATAATAACAAACTGAGGGGGCCCAATCAATAGGTTTTCTTGGATCTACTAATTATTTATATCAAAACGTCAAGAAAACGTTTTTTGAATTTTTAAATTAAAAAATGCAATTTTGCCAAATTCTAAGTGCCTCTTTGCTAAAATGCAAAATCCATAAACTAACTTTAAAACTGGTATAATAACAAACTGAGGGGGCCCAATCAATAGGTTTTCTTGGATCTACTAATTATTTATATCAAAACGTCAAGAAAACGTTTTTTAAATTTTTAAATTAAAAAATGCAATTTTGCCAAATTCTAAGTGCCTCTATGCTAAATTGCAAAATCCATAAACTAACTTTAAAACTTGTATTATAGCAAACTGAGGGGGTCCAATCAATTGATTGTCTTGGATTTATTAAAAAGTTTTCATTTAAAGGTTGGAATAACGTTTTTTGATTTTTGGCGCTCATTAAAGCACTTTTCCGACTTTTTCGTTTTTTGAGCAAAAATTTTACATGAAAAACTCGACTAAAAAAATCAATTCAGGGTCCAACTGAGGTGCTCTCTTCAACTAGTAATTTTACTTTCATGTAGATTTTTTGCGACAAATTGAGAAAGATGTTTTTAAATTTTTCTGATGCAAAAAACGCTATATCGTTTTTTTTCGTACAATCTGTGTGTTTTTTGTTGCTAAATGCTGACATGTGGTTTCTTATGGCTATTTCTTTCATAAACCATCGACAAAAGCTCGTTGGGGAACAATTTTTATATTTTTGAGATTTTTGTCGCAAAAAAATTCAAGTTTTTTGGATACGTCTAACCGGGGAAGGGACTTCTGAGGTGACGTCTGGAACCTCGGGCGATCATCTCTTGATGACGTCTGCAACCAAAAAAAGTCAGGCATTCTTGATCGGGTGACGTCTGGAACCCTTGAAAAAAAATCTTTGGTGTCGTCTGAGACCAAAAACAAATCGTCGACTTGGGGGGAGGGGGTCTTTTCTTGATGCTGATTGCCTTCGTCTTGATCAGTATTGGTCTAAGAACCCATTGAATTCTCGTCAAATGGAGGTGTTGTGTAACTGGGGGGCAGATAGGCTCCGTTCGGACAATCTTGGTACGGTTTCTTTGTCTTTGGTTGGGGAGGGGGGGTCTTTTCTTGATGCTGATTGCCTTCGTCTTGATCAGTATTGGTCTAAGAACCCATTGAATTCTCGTCAAATGGAGGTGTTGTGTAATTGGGGTGCAGATAGGCTGCGTTCGGACAATCTTGGTACGGTTTCTTTGTCTTTAGTTGGGGAGGGGGGGTGATGTTACCCTCTTTGTTTTTTTTAAAAAATCCGTTTCAGAAGGTTGTCAATGTTTCTTAATCACGTCGGTAGGTCTCCATTTTATGTAATGAAACATATATTCTAGACTTTTGGTTGCGACTTCTTGTCAGATGTTTTTGGGAAAGAGTAACTCTCAGGTTTTTGGCGGTAGTTTTAATCATCAGCAAATGTCATGCTTTTCTTGAGTTCCCAAGGTCATTGGGAACAACGAGAGTGCCTTCTCAGAATCTCTGAATCTCAGAGGAAAAATCAAACTACTAAAAATCGAATATTTGGTTAGTATCTTATGATATGTGGAGACAAAGTCGATAGCACTTCTTTGTTTGGACGAATTGAGACATCGTTTAGATTAGGCTAGTGGCACCCTTTTTCACGAATTTTAAAATAAGGCGGGGAATTTATGTACGAAATGTGCTATTGACTTTCCGAGTTAGATCTACGATCTGGATGCAACATTTGAAACTTCTTAAAATTCTGAAGGCTATAGAAGTCTTTATCTAGGTTCTAAAAATGAAATTTGAAACTTCTAACATTATTAATTCCCATGATGTCAGGCTTCGAAAGTTTTTTCTTTTTAATAGTTTTTTCCATGATATTCGAAAAGTTACTGCGAATATATTGACATATAGATTTCTCAGGTGCTTGAGGCCCTGAGCAGAGTAATTAAAATCGTTGTAATAATGGCAAGCGGAATTTTTGGTGGTACAAACAAATGTTCATATGTTTTAGCGTTTTGAGCACCATAATATCAACAAATATTGGACTTGACCTAAATTTTATTGAGTGAATTATTTGTTTGTTTTGACTTCTTTTCTCTGATTATCATCAATGGAGAGCATGGATGCAACCAGCAAGAGCACCGGGAAGAGTATCGTGAGTATAATTGAAAACCATAAGGTAAATGATCTTACAAAATAAGTAGAACAACAGAAACAAATTGATGCGCTAAAAGATAAACAAGGAAATATAGACGACCGCCTCAGGACTCAAGAACGTTATACGAGGTAAAGAACGAAAAGATAGTGTACTAATAATAAACCCCACTTTTGACGCCAGAACAGCTACGAGTGAGACCATAGTTTTTTTTGAAAAAAATTTGCAAATCCAGCTGGTCTATTGTGATATAAAAGCATGTCATATCGTACCAGGGAAGTTGAAAGCTAACTTAATGCCCACCGTGATTTGCAAGTTTCTCTACTTCGCGTATAAAAACTTGATCTGTACAAAAAACGGAAAATAAGAAACTTGAAAAACTATATCAACGGACTGAATATCTACATAAACGAACCATTGCCTGAGTGCGAAGCACAAATCAAGCAAGAGGCGAGCAAACGAAATTTTATCAGGTATACTCATAATTGCACTGTCTCTGTTATGGTGAATGATGATAAATCGGATAAAACAAAGTTCGTTAGACTAAATGGAATCGAGGATTTGGACAAACTGGTCCCGGTTAAACAAAAACGCCCTTTCGAAATCACCTTCTCGGCAAATGATCGCTAGACGCCTGATGCTAAACGGTCAAACAACCAAGCAAACTAAACTGTTACCACTCTCAACTCACTATGGAGGTACATGTAAATAAATAACTGTAGCATAATTTTTTCTGCTTGAAGTAACTTAATTCCTTTTGCTGCTACAGCTAAATATAGTATCTTGTTTCTAGCGGATAGAAACTCTTTCGGCTAAGACCTTAAACCTAGTTTAAAACAACTAGTAGCTGCTTTTAAAAATATTGTCCTGTGTTCGCGGTTTTGGCTCCAACCTGTGATTTCCGCGGGAAACCTGAACCTGTTTTGTGATTTCACATTCCAGGTTGGGTTGTTTGAAGCTGACTATTTTTCCTCTACCTTCTCTTGGCTTTTTGAACTCCACTCTGTGATTTCTACGGAGTCTCTTCAAATTATCCAGTACAGTAATGGTAAAAAGAAAGAACAGAAAAAGTTAATGATAAAATGAAGTAACAAAAACCTTTTTCTTGGCAAAACTCTTAACTTTTATTTTTTTGCTCTCTTCCTCATATACGAGGAGCCGCAAAAATTATATATAATTTAGGCTAATGTTTATATGTGGCGATTGATTTGGCCTGTGTATTTGCCTTTTATGAGTATAAACTGATGATCAACAGAGACACAAAGGACGCTAGCATTACAAAAAATTCGTTATTCTCTCTGCAAAACATGAGATCACTGCCGCGAAACTTTGACGAGTTACATGTTTACTTGAATACCGTGGAATTGAAACCCGATTTGATTAGCATAACAGAAATTTGGTTTTGTGAACAGAAATACTGTGAAATTTTTAGTAGCGTAGAGAAAAAAATTCGAGGCGTAGATCTTTATGTGAAAGAAGACTTTTGTTACCGAGTGGAAAAGTCTAACAAAAAACAATCTGCAGATCATTAGTGTTGCGTTGCAACTGAAAAATCTAAGCTATTAATTTCATGTGTATACATTCCACATAACGCTACAACTTTTGAGACTTTCGAGATACTAGATCAATATACTAGATCAATATCTTAATGAATTTTTTGTTCCACCAAAATCTCATCAGATTATTTGTGGTTATTTTAATGTTAATTTTATTCAAAACGAAATTAAACAAAAAGCGTTTGAGAAATCTAATGAACGGAAACAACCTAGATATTCCAAAACTTTTGACAGCAACTAGAAAAACTGCTTCCTCAAAATGATGCCTGGACGTCCTATATTCCAACATTCCATTGAAATTAACATTAAACCAATCAGATGTTTCAAATCATCTCACCGTACTAGCAATTTTTAACACAAATTTTGAAGTTAGCTGCAAAGAATCGGATACTATTTAGAGAAATTGGAAAGCATTGAAGAATAAAGATGTGCTCAAAGAGGTCCAAATTTTTCTAGAACTGAAAAATTTCTCCAGCCCCATTAAAACAATATTTAAACAGATATCTGAGCTTCATAGCAGTTTTACGATAACGCTAGAAAAATTTTGGGTCGCATGAAAAAAGTGAAACCTAGTAAAAGAAAAAAACTGGATAGACTATGACACAAAAAAGAGGCTACTAAAAAGAAACAACTAAAAAAATGAATGAAATAAATTACGATCAAATAAAACTTGCATACAAAAATCAAAGCGCTCTTGTAAAGAACGCGGTAAGACGAAAAATTTGGACTTTCTTTCAAGAAAAATTACACGTGGAAAGTAGGCAAAATACGAGAGAACGTTTCAACATCTACAACGAATTAACGGAAAAAACACAAAAACCAGAACAAGATATTTTCAACCAAAGCCATGTTGAAAACTTCAATGACCTTTTCGCAAGTATAGGAAAAAACTTTTTTCTGAAATTGAACCCATCAACAAAATTAAAGTAACTCCGAAAAACAGCAACTCTTTCTTCAGCAAAATTACCAAGAAAAAAGAAGGGGTACTGAATAAAAATCGACCTAATTACTGCTTTGACTGCTATGGCCTAAACTACCTTTTTTTTTAAAAAAAATGTCCGATCTTGCAACCTATTTCGAACAATTGTTTCATAGATGCATTAAAAAAAACTATTTTCCTAATGCTTTAAAGATTGCCAAAGTTGTACCCGTACACAAGCAAGTTGATGAACTTGAGCCAACAAACCACAGGCCAATCTCCTTGCTACCGACAATCGCGACAGCTTTTGAGAAACTGATCTATAATAGATTGGTTCTGTTCTTCGATCGCTATAACATTCTAAGTGAAAAACAGTTGGGTTTTCGGAACAAACGGATCACATTTGATGCTATTGCTACCTTGGTGGAAACAATTTGTCAATTATGGACAAACAGAACTAATATGTCTTGCTGCACATTTCTTGACCTAAAGAAGGCGTTCGACACTGTTGATCAAACTTTCATTACAAAAAGTTTATTGTTACGGTTTTCGTTAGGAACATGAAACATATCAGCTTATTGAATCATTCTTAAAGAACCGAAAGCAATACATTCAAATTGAAACAAAGAGGTCTTCGTTGCCACAAGTAGAAACAGTTATCACCCATGGGACTTCTATACCGGGACCAATTCTGTTCCTTGTTTTTTTAATGACATCAAGTCAATGCAGAAAGAAACTGATTCAATTCTGTTTGCTGATGACACAACAATTATAACAGGAAGCAAAAACGTATCATTACTGGAAAATCATCAGTTAACACTAAAAGACACAAATCATTGGATAGAAAACAAGCTAGTCCTCAACGCAACGAAAACAAAAAAACGTGCTCCTGAATGGTCGACGGAATTTTCAGTTTGAAAAGGATTTTTTTGGGTAGAAAAACAATTGAGTCATTAAAGCAGTACAAATATATAGGTGTGATTATTGATTGTCAATTAAGTTTCCAACACCATGTAAGCCATATCGAAAAACGTCTTGTCAAGTTTTATGGCCTTTTGTACAGGCTCAGAAAAGTCTCATCAAATGGAACATCTCATAAAATGATCCAAAATTTTTTGACATACATCATGCCAATATTGCAATATGGACTTCTCGTCTATGGCTCAACTTCTAAAAATGTGCTAAAAAATCTGAAAAAACTTACCAAACGATTTAAATTATTTTTTTACAAACGGAGTTTCGAATCGCTGGGCTCATTGAGAGAAAATAAACTCAACACTGTTAGGGAACTTCAGATATATGAGTTTTTCAAAACTCTGATTAATAGACTTCGTGGCGAATGCAAAATTGGATCTTTGTCAGAATTGTTGAGTGGTCAGGATCTAGAAAACCTTTCAAGCAGTCGGTCTAAAAACTTTCAACTAGTAAACGCTCATGCTTAAAAAATTGTTCTTATACAAGATTAAGAAAGTTTTTAAACCTAGTTTTAATAATCGAACCAATGATTGTAGACAAAGTAAAAAAACCTCAAAGAAATTGAAATACGTAAACTTGCACCCAACTTTTTAGACAATTTCATACTGGAAAATGAACAACTAACGGACGCAATTTTTAGTTAAAACAAAAAATTACTGATTATGGCTTTTCTTTTCTCTCTTTTCTCTTTTGTTTTCTATTTGTTAAAAAAAATTTGTTTTTACCCTTAGTGAATACGTATTGAAAACTTATTTTCGGCTAGAGGCACTTGAAAACAGGTCAGTGAGACTTAATAGTGTGCTCTAGGTTGGTTTGATTGCTATTGATTTACCCAAAAGTGTTCTCTTTCTGCAATCTTTGTAAAATTAACGATAATGATTCTGTACCAATCATAAAAAATTTGTTATTATTAATTGTTAGCTGAAAATTTAAATCTTTTGACATTCTACTCAATCATTGCATGTCGCTCTAGCACCAAGCATTTTTGCAAGGCAATTCTCCAGTCACTTATTGCAACATCTTAAAATCCAGTATTTCATTATCTACTGTACGAAACAGATTTAGCTTCTCAGAATTTCACCTGTTTCAGATGGCAACCTTGTGCAAAAAGGTTTACAGTAAATGTCCGTTTTTACAATTAACATGAGCTAGTATTTCAAGTTAGTATTTCACACCACTAATTCACACTTTTCTTAATTGGTTATTTTCTTGCATCTTTAATAACTTAGAATTTTTTCTATTGTCGCCCTCGAAACGGATAATTTTCAAATGGAAGGAGGTGTCAAAAATTGCATTTTTTTCAAATGACCTAACTTAAGTCTTGTAATTTATTGACCTTTCCCAGAAGCTTATTCGTATAATGCTTCAATAAAAAAACGCTGAAACAAGATTAAACCGATTTTAAAAACCCAAAGTCGTCGAAACCCCCTTGCATTTTATTTTCAAGAAACTGCTTTTTTAAAACAATACAAATGAGATCCATTCCATGTTCGATGGGTTACAAAAAGAGTTCGAAGAATAACATACGTATTCCAGGTAAAATTTATAATAAATATGGAGGATGTCAGAACATGTTTCTGCTTTGAACACATTAAGGGATTCTCAAAATTATAGTAATCAACTATTGCCTGACGAATTGCTCTCGAATGACAAACTTCCGCTTGGTTTTATTGCAGCCAGCATGCTTGATAACATTAAAGCTGACTGCGTTTTGCGAACATCCCCATTCAAATTATAACTAACTTTACACAAGCAGATCTGGTAAACACACCAAGAGAGCGAAAAATCAGTATGAAACGATTAATAAAGTATCCCCGTTAAAAAAGACTAAACAACTAACGTCTGACAAATCGCTCTTAAACAACTGGCAAGAGCTTGGCTTCGTTAGTAGCAAACAACGGTTTAGGGAGGCTAGATTTAGCTTAACTAAGGGACCTGGAGTGAGCGCGGCTGGGAAGGGGGTGCACTTGGTAAGGAGTGGAAGAATGAGCAGGAGTTTAGATGGGGGGGGGGGGGGAGTAGTGGGGCGAGCCGCCCCTCACGCCGTGAATTTGTGTCTCCAAAACAGCTTCGGTGAATCACAATCCATAGAGTCTAGTAAACATTTTAGGGAACTTTTTGTCCTCTATTTTAGGGCTTTAACTGTTCATCCCGTTTTTGAAGATGAACAGTCAAAGGAGTCAGACAAATCGCATAAGCAACGAGTAGAAAACAGAAAACGAATCGAAGAGTCGTGCAATTAAACTCTCGCGGGGTGGAGGTAGGAGTAAAGTCGTTGGGGGGGGGGGGGGGGGGGGAGGGGTGTCATTAGATAGGTGCCCAGGTGGTGGAATTAAGTTTGTACGGGGTTAGGTTTTTACCAGCAGTTGATAATTACTGTACATTACAAGCAAAGCTACGGTTGAAATCCCATGTTCGAAAAATGTGATCTATTCCGTTTTGCCCCCCCCCCCCCGCGCGCGCTTAGTATGCTTATATTTCAACGCCTCCAAATGGCACGTGCTAATTTCTTACATAGCAACGTGCTATATAACAAACTTTTAACTGGGGGCGTAAAAAAACACGGGGAGCGGGGGGGGGGGGGTGGATAACAGAATAGATCCCAAAAATGTAATACAATTTCAAAAACCGAGGTAAATGTTCGAACAAAGTAAAAATTTTGAGTATAAACAAACTTGCTTCAGCTTAAAATCTGTGTAATAAAAAAAAGTCATAGTAGTAATATAATTGCTACAAACTGCGTCTTCATCAAGTCGTTAAAACCTAGGGCCAGTTAACAGCTCCGCGTCGCCAGATTTAAGAAAAAGTGGTTCCTGGCTTGCTTTTATTACAAAAATGTGTACTTCGCTCTTGTCACAATATTGCACTTAGTCATGGAAGATTGCCGTTTCCAATAGAATGTTGCCAAAAATTCTTAGCTCATTGTGGGGCACGCATCCATTGATATTCAATAACTATTGAGGGAGTTATACATTCGCTCCATTTTTCGCGAACTCTACATTGACCACATAAATCTTTCTCTCATTTTGAGCAAACTCCACAACTTTGCTCCCATCATCTTTTATCAAACGAACTTCGTTTCCCAGATATCAGAATTCTTTGCGGAGGCAACTCATTTTTGGCATCCAGAAATTGTAAATTAGTTCGGTTTAAAATGAATGGTTATTAGGTTCTCTGGCCGATTTCGCCTAAATAGGCATTGTGTCGAGATCTAATTGAGATCAGATGCTTTGGCTATTCGATCTGGTAAAAAATAAAATACTTCTAAACTAGTTGTTCCGTGATCCAATTTTGTTTCTCTATTCATTTTCCCTTATCCGAAACAGAATTTTTTTGTTTCAGCTGTATAGCAAAGGAGTTAAAATGGAAGAAAGCTGCCTCAAAGTATGTTAGTTTAACACTCGAAACTGCTTCTGGCACAACTTACTTTTGTTCTCATTAGCTTTTGCATTGAAGGCTGCTATTTTTTCTCCCCCAATCAAAACTCACAAAAAGATACAAATAAATTTTGCAACTAAAATACTGCATTTCAAGTACAACATAAATATTAATCCGAAAATCCAAATATATCTTTCTTTACTGATGCAAAGTTTAACAGTAAATCAATTACGAAGTCGTCACTATAATAGCTAAGGTGGCAGCAACACTGCATAACTGCACAGTGATGATTTTAATCGCTCATTTTAATATCTATATAATATCAATCGGCGAGAAAGTCTATGTAGCAGCAGGAGGAATAATTTCACTGAATCTTTGGGTGATGATGGCGACTTTAGTCCTGGCCAAAGCCAGAATGTCTTCAGCTAAGTCCGGCTCCGAAGAGTATCTGCACTGTGACTGATCAAACATCTTGCGCACAAAGTCTAACACTTCCCCCTGAACAACAGAAATATATACATCAGCTCCTCCTCACCGTAAAAATACGGTTGTTGATAATGAACTCTCAACACTGAAGAATGAAATTCATAATTCATAACCAAGTTGTACTAATTTACTACTGGAAATCGCTTTTCACACCATGAATTTGTCTTCTGAAAAGTTTCAGAGAATCGCTTACTTAGCGACTAGTACAGCGTAAGGCTCTAAGAGAACTTCTCAACAACTTATTTCCCGCCGGTCTTTACCTGTTTTCAGGAGGAAAAGTCAAATGTTCACCCATGAAAAATATATCAGAACAATAGTCGGTAGTACGCAAAATCGCACAAAAACAGACCAGCAGGACTAATTGAATTGCTACCAACTACGTTTGAGAGCAATTGAACAAAAGAGAACAAAATCGGAAAAATAACAGCAAAATATCGAAAAATGTTTAAGCGTGAATATCTAAAATTATTACCCGGAAATTGACTTTACTTGTCTTTAATAGCATTCACTTATACATCACAACCTCCACGTCATAAGCATAGTAAAAAAACAACTTACAAAAGCCAGTCAACTTCCGACAAATTGCTCTAAAACTAACTATTATCGAGAGGGGCAAGAAAACAGATGGTATGACAAAAAGTGAGGCTGATGGGGTTAAGAGGGGAAGACCGGTCAGACGAATAGCTGCTGTACAACAATTTGCATTAAAACAAAACAACAAAAATTTTTAAATGGTACAAACTTTGACTTAGAATAATTGAAAATCCTCAGTTTAGAAAAGATTTTTTTCACAGCAACTTTTTATCTGAAATTTATATCTGAGTTCTAACAAGAAGCGTTCAAACTGATTTCAGGTTGCTTGAAGCGCTTAACAGCTAAACCGTCCAAACAAATTGTTAAGCCACCAATGCTATTCGATGCACATCAGCAAATGCTATTCAACCCAGTTTTGAAAAGTAAACACTAGCTGGCAGATTGACAGAAAATAGCCACAATAGCTTCGTATATCTGCAGTCTCAAGAAGATCAAAAAATAAACAGACCAAAAAAGAACTTTACTTATTTTTATTAAATGCTGAGATGTTATATTTTGATTTAGACTTGTTAACTTATTGCTGCTTCTACTAGCTGTTCTCAAATGACATTCAATTAGAATGATACGCACTCAATTGACATTACCTCTTTAAATTAAAGTAAAGAAAAGTCTATTTCAGACTGAGGAAGTCATTTTTGAGAGAGTTAAGTCACCTGTGACCAACAATTTAATCAAGCAAATGAATAAAAAACTCGAGAAAAAAGTCACATACATAATACAGTTGAAATAGCATGAAAATACAGTTGAAATAGCATGAACAAAGGATCAAAAGGCAGATTTGAAGTGATGAAGACGTCATACGGCCGGAACAAAAATTTTGACGAAATAACAGGACATATCCTGAACTACAATCCAAAGAATTAAAATTACTAATTAGCTGACAACCAAAACTTTACATTAACATCAAACTAAGAAAATCAACAAAATCCATAACCAAAAACGCACAAAAATTTATTATACACCGACTAGAGTCGGATGAATTGCCCTCAAAAGACAGCCGAGAGAATTTAATTCAGGGCTGTAGCCTAGATAAACTTTTCTTTATGGGTGCAACAATAATTGACCACGGTGATTCGCACTATTGACCTCCCGATCCCTCACCAAAAACACTGCCAACTCGATTATCAGGCCCTTCTTTCTTGTACTGCAATAGATTTTAAATTACAAGCTTTACTTCGGAGTAAGAACAAAAGAGATCACTCAAAATGAAGAACGAAAGCGTGAAAAAGTCACTTGAGAAGTCACAGAAGGCTGTACAAAGAGAGAGCAAAAAAATCAAGCGCGAAAAATTTCCATAAACAAGACCAACAGGTTTACAATAATTACTACAAACTTTGTTCGAGAGCAATTGAAAACAATTTGAAGATAACTGTTTCAAAGTTCTAGTATTTTAAAAATAAAAAATATGAACATTACATTATGACGATATTTACTCTGCTCAGCCTTAGATTAAGCTCAGAACGCAATAACTCAGTGGGAATCAATGAAAAATATAGCAAAAGCAGGCAAAAGCCAAAAAATGCAAAAAAAAATTGAATGTTAGTGGTCTCGAAGAAAACCACATAACTACATGCTTAAATTCTTAATCAAAGAATAACATAAAACCATGAAAAAATCAAAACACATTTTAGCAGTTCTAATGAAGCAGAAGGTCATTCAAAAATCCAATTGATAATTGGGAAAACTAATGGTATCTCAGTCAATGAAAATAATAGATGAAAGTTGAAGCTAATAAGTTGACCAAAAGTACGCCTCACTTGAAGGCTAAGGAAAAATTTTATTATACAAAGCGATAAAACCGTTAAAAAACAATAAACACATAGCCTGCTGATTGCCGGAGTAGCTATGACTCAACAAATAGACTTGCGTGCCGTATAATAAAAATAGAAACATATAAATTGAAAAAGTTATCGACGCCGCTCAAAAAGCTATGTAAAAACATTCAGCGATAAATTAACAAAAGGTTGTTAAAAATTATTGCGCAGAAGCCTATCCATTAGAGACGTTTATCACACTTAAACTTAAGTTTTAAAGTAAAAAAGTCATTCTATTGAGTGAGGTAAGTCACGTATGATCAAAACTAATCACGCAAAAAAAAAAGTTGGATGAAGAGAATGAGAAATGACGTCACGCGCGCAAACGCCGTTAGTCAGAGGAAGAATTAATTCAGAAAATTTGACTTTTTCAGCTTTGCTGTGAGAACAAATTTAAAACGAAACGGAAAAGAGCGTCGGACGACGAAAGAAAAAAAAACAAGAGCACCGCATTATAACTCTGCTCAGCTTACAGCTTCACACCTTTAAACATGAAAAGCAAAAGAATCAACTTCTATTTTTGATGTGTCAAAATCGCGCTAATACCTTTTGAAAACAAATATTGAAAAAATCACAGAACTGAATAGCTACGGTCTGAAACAGTTATTGCAATCAATTCAAACGTCATTAGCAACCATGAGACCTGTCATTAATAAGACAAACTGACCACTAAAAACAAAGAAAGCATCATTACTTTTGAAATCAATAAGTTAGATCTAACAGCATAACCCCAATCAACACCCTATGAGACCTGTCTTTAACGAGATTAAGCCATAAGACAACAAAAAGTACAAATGTAGCAAAACCCAAAAATCGCCGAAAATGTAGCAAAAACCAAGATAGCCGCTCATTCAAACCAATAGTTATGCTCTTATGCCTCCTTAGCAATCAATCAAAACTTCAAAACTGTCATCAATGAAACTTAGTGACAAGAACAACGAAAATAGCAAAAGGGGGCAAAAATCAAATCTTCAATAGTAAATCACTCTCAAAAGCGATAATCTGTTAAAACACCAATTTCTCTCTTCACCTGAAAAGTAGTTTCAAAAGCATCACGCCTCAAACCTACTCCAGTATTCATTCATTACTTCAGCGTGACTAAAATCACTTTACTTGAATTTGACTTCTCTCTGGCTTGAAAAACCCATAAAAAGAGTGAACAGATCTGAAAAAAAGACAGCACAAAACAATCCAAATACTTGGGACTGTAAAAAAACAAGATGAGGCAAATAAGAGCTCCAGCTATCGCTTTGCGGCGACAAAAAAGGAAACCTTAAACACTTAAACAGTAGCATTGTATGCCAATTTCTTTCACACAGGAATTTGAGTACTCAAGTAGCATTAAATAAGACAAGACGCAATACACTACTCGATAAACAAATACTCGCTCGGACAACACAAAAACACTGACGGGTCATGTCGGTTAATTTTCCTATCTTTTTTTCCTTTTCGAGTTACCTCAGTTCAATAATTGCAGGTTTAAGAAAAAAAAGTTAACACTTTTTTATCCAAAAAAAACAATGTCAAGAGGCAACATTATCAATGGTAGTGTAGGTTAAAATAATAATAGCTTTCTAGGTAAAAAGACAGGTGGGTCAACAAACAGAAAGTATTAATTAATCTTGTAATGCACTAGAGAAGGATCAAAGAAAACGCACATCACGCCAAAAAACAACTGCTTTTGCCACTTGGTACGCTTCGCAAAAATCTTTAAAAAAATTCTTTTTAATGTTTTTTTGCATCTAGTAGGGATATTTTTTTCATCACCAAAATTTTTGAACGTCGAGTTATATAAGGGAACAGTTGTAATAAAAAATCAGTTCTGCATGTATTTCGTTTTTGGTATCAGTTTGCAAAGTAGCTGTTTGTTCGTTTGTTTCTAGTTACTTCGAAGGTTAGGTACTTAATTTTCCGAAATGCTGGTAAATGACCGATGAATATTTTCCACATATGGAAGGTCCTTTTATATTTCCAAAATTCAGTTGCTGGCAAAATTTCGAATTTTAATTTCAAATCTCTCGATGATTCATATTTTTTGAGATAGTAATGGTCTTTAAAGCCCAATTAATTTGTTTATCAAAGAAAATTTTCAAGTTTTGACTTATTCCTGATAGAATTATTGAAGAACAATGTAGATGGCCAAAAACCAGTGACTGTAGAAGAAGTAGGCGAGTCTGAATGTCGAATGGTTTTTCAATTGCGGTAATGATTTTAATTCGGCAATGGTTTTAATCCGCATGCCATTTTCTCAAGAATTTTCTTAACTTCTTCTTGGAAATTTAAATGACATCAACCATGATCTCTAAATATTTTACTTACTTTTTGGATTCAATTATCTTACCGCCAACTTTAATTGACCCTCCGGCAGTTTTTCCAGCAGTTTTTTTTCAGCTGCTAAAGGACCGCTGAATATATTCCACAAGTGGAAGGTACTTTTATATTTCAAAAATTCAGTTGCTGGCAAAATTTCAAATTTTAATTTCAAATCTCTCGATGATTCATATTTTATGAGATAAGTAATGGTCTTTAAAGCCTAATTAATTTGTTTATCAAAGGAAATCATCAATTTTTGACTTATTCCTGATAGAATCACTGAAAAAAATGTAGATGGCTAAAAACTAGTGACTGTAGAAGTACGCGAGTCTGAATGTCGAACGGTTTTTGAATTGCGCCAATGGTTTTAATGGTTTTAATCCGCATGCCATTTTCTTAGGAAATTTCTTAACTTCTTGAAAGTTTAAATGACTAACAATCATGATCCCTAAAAATTTTACTGACTTTTTGGATTCAATTATCTTACCGCCAACTTTAATTGACCCTGCGGTGTTATTTCTATTTTTCTTTGTAATTACAATTAATTCAGTTTTTCAGCATTAAGGTTTAGTGAATGTATATTGAAGTAATGATGAGCTAAGTTGCAAGATTCGTCAAGATTTTGTAAGCATTGCTTCAAATCCTTATGTTCTGTGAAAAGTAGAGTGTCATCTGCGTACTGAACAATTTTACAGTTACTTGGTATGTTTTTTGACAAGTCATTAATGTAAAGATTCAATAGAAGTTGGCCCAATACCATACCTTGAGGCACACCTTGATAAAGTTTTATCCAATCAGATTTGACGTTGTTAACAATGGTTTGCTGCCTACGATCTGTTACTAAATCAATCAGTACTTCAACAGCATTTTCACTGAAATTCATGGAAATCAAATTTTCAAAATGTTATGCTTGATGGAATCAAAAGCTTTTGATAAATCAAGAAGAGCAACTGTGATGATTTTGTTATTGTCAACAGCCAGTCGAAACAATTCGAAGCAATACAGAAGAGCATCAATTGTTGAATAGTTGTTTCTAAAACCGAATTGCGTTTCTGAATAAAAGCGTTCGTTATGCAAAAACTCTACGATTTGTAGTTGCAACAGTCTCTCGAAAAATTTAGACAGAGAAGATGTCACATAGGCCTACAGTTCTCAGGGTTATCAGGATCATCTTTTTTGAACAGAGGGGTAACATATGCGGTTTTTAAGGTTGTTGGGAAACTTTTTTTCACTGATGAAACTGTTAATGACGTTTGTGAAGTGTCCTACAATTATATCACAATCATCTTTTAACGCCCAGGGAGGTATACTTGAGGGTCCTATTGGTTATTGATTATTTAAAGACATTAGTTCTTTTTTTTAGCTCGAAGTCTGTAATGAATCGGAACTGAAACTGATTTTGTGCGCGTACTAGATGCAAGCTATTGGAAAAGCTTTTAAAATTTGCTGCTGCTAGAGTGTTTCTTTTACAGAAGAAGTCACCTAACATGGAAAATTGATAATTTAATAAATTTGCCATTTTAAAATTTTCCGACACGTAATTACCAAAAGAATCTCTTAGGCGAAAACTTTCTGTTGATGTCTTTATTGGGCTTCTATTGGGTTTTCCATTTTTCTTTTGAGAAAATCGACAACTCGAATAAACATTTTACCAATCTATCGCTTTGAAGCTCTTGAGTTTTTTATCATTTCTTATGAAAACGCGTTTCATTGGCGCATTTGTTTTTAATGCAAGAGTCATTATGCTGTTGAAGTACTCGAGTTTATGATAAGCATTGTCAAGGCAAAATAAATACGTCCAATACAAAGATCTCAAAGTTGCAGAAAAATCTTCCTTCGAGTAATGTTTTTTATCAAAAAAGAACTTTGTGGTGGGCAATTTTTTGAGCCTCATTCTAAAATTAGAAAATAGTATCGTTGCAAGATGATCGGTTGTTAAATAGGTTTTGAAAATTTTGGTTCTATGCTTGTCTGATGTATCGTCTGTAATGATATAATCTATTGATGAGGTAAATTTTTGCATAGTTGGCACAGGCTAATTACATGGTTGCAAGCTATATGGCGTTAGAATTGCATCTAGAAGATTTTTCGTTCGTATTTAGATAATTAATATTGAAATCGCATATCAGGACAAATTTACATTCTATAGTAGAAATTTTGTCAATCTTGAATACTAATTCATCTAAAAAATCAGAACTTAATGTTTTTGTGGATTGTAGTCTACGCAGACGATTAGTTTAATATATGCTAGGGAGATTTCTAAGAACAGCTTCGAAGCTGGTGTTCATCTTCAAATCGTTTCGATTCTTGTGTTTCAAACATTTAGGCACAAGTAGCATGACAGCACGGCCTCTGTTGTTTGCTATTACGCTTAAATTGCGATCACATCTAAAGGAAACTAGCTTTTCACTGTCTATTTACCATAGTTTAGAATCATTTTCCGAGGAAAGCCAGATCTCGGTCAAACCTATGATTGAATTATGCCCAAAATCTCTAATAAACCTCTTAGATCTCCGCGTTTGCGATTTAGACTCCTGCAATTCAAATTTATGAACTTCAATTGATCTTCTGCCTGTTTAACAAGTTTTAAGACATCAGTATAATTACTAACAGGGCCTGGATTTTTCTCAAAATCCCCAGATAAAATTAGTAATAGTGAAACAATTAAACTTAAATTGCTAGCATCAGCAAAAATGTTGAAAATGTTCAAATGAGTTTTTTTGTACCAAGTGTCATAAAAAGAGGGAAAATTTATCAATGTCTGGTTTCGCTCTTTGAGACACATTATACTCTCATTATCTGTTACAGTGCACAAGATATAAATGTTATATGAGTGCTGCTGGTTCAAAACACTTCATTGCAACATTTAAAAGAAACAATACGAAATATCATTAAAGCGCAAGCCAACAAAAACTAACAGCCTCTCAAGTAAGTGTAAGTCTGCAAGGGTTATATAGAGAAAGTATGGATATAACAATAGAGAATATTTGCCAGAACATTGTAACCAGCTCTGGATAAATAAATGTAATCTAACGCAAAAAATGCGTCAAAGAACATCTGATCATGACAAAGAGCCATATTTATATTAGGGCACAGAATTGATTGACCAAAAATTGAGTTAAAGTGACACAGAGCTTCTCGAAGTGCCAGGTTTATTGCACTAATTTTTTTTAAAAAATGTGAAAAATTGGCATTGAAATGGTTAGAGGCACTATAAGTTTTGCCGGCTGATACTTTTCTAACAAAATTGAGATCAATTTTATCCATTTTTTATCGCTCTCCATTTTGTTGCTGTCGTTGAAACCTGCCACAAGTATGACAGTATTCATTTTCTTTTTGGGATAGTCAGCGCAAACTTGACTCAAACCGTCAAGAGATCATGTTGGGCTGTCTATCTTCATAAGTTGATCAATTATTTTGTCAACTGCATAGCTTTTAACGCATTTATGACAATGCAGAAAACTAAGCTGAAAAGTAAGATTGTGTATCTTGAACTGTATTGCAGTTTTCTGGAAATATTATTTACAACCAAAATATTTCAGTTTCCAATTAAGAGAAAATGTGAAGTGAATCTCAAAATGGCCGAAAAAAGAGTCAAACTTATAATTTTTCGAAACATTATTTTACAGTGAACAGATTAATAAACTGAACACAAAACCACTCGCAAAACCACTCGCTTTTCGCTCCACTTCCTGTTTCGGCGTGACAAATCACTACTCCAATTTGACTTCAAAAATCATGAAAATGTGTGAACAGATCTTTGAAAAAAACATAGCCGGAAGAATTCCGGAAACCACTCGAAGTGAAAATCCATTTAAACGCAATCCAAATACTCATCAAACCAAATACTCACCAATCAAAACGTCCCTTCACTAATTTATGATTATCTTGAAACACAGACATGAAACTAAAAAGCAAAAAACAGTAAATCAAATCTGTCATAATATGATGAAACATAGCCGGCAGATTGCCGGAATAGCTGCGAAAGAATAGACCTGCGTGCCATATAATATAGACAGAAGCAGATACAGATCTAAATTGAAAAAATATCGACGCCGCTCAAAAAACTAGGTAAAAAACATTCAGCGATAAATTAATAAAGCTTGTTAAAATTCATTCCGCAGAAGCCTCTTGTTAGGGACCTTTACTGCACAAATGAGTTCCTTTGACCTTAAACAAATTCAAACTGAACTTAAGTTCAGCAGTCATTTTATTGAGTGAAGTAAGTCACGTATGATCAAAATCTAATCACGCAAATAACCTAAAAACTTTTGCTAAAGCGAGTGAGAAATGACGTCACGCGCGCAAATGCCGTTAGCGAGAGGAAGAAGTCATTCAGAAAATTTGACTTTCTCAGCTTTGCTATGTGAACAAATGTAAAACGAAAAAAGAGCGTCAGATGACGAAACAAAAAAAACAAGAGCACAGCAATATAGCTTCGCTCAGCTTACAGCTTCGCAGCTATAAAAATCTGATCAAATTTTGTTATAAATTGAGATCCTGAAAAAACTATCTCTGCCAAAATAACTTCATCAAAACAACTAGTACTTACAAAAACCAATTATGTGAACTTTAAATAAAAAACTGGAAAAAGTTACTAAATTTTTTAATATTTCAAAAACATATAAATCCAAAGAAAAATTCCCTTCAGCTAAAAGGGTATCCAGCTGCTCGCAAAACAAGAGGCAAGTCATAATAGGCAAAAAAACTTAGCTAAAAACAGAAAAAAACCGAAAAACTGCTAAAAATTAAGAAAAATAGTTCCCATTTTCGCTACTTTTTTGTCATTTTTCTCAACAAAAAAATGATTCTTACCCACAAAACTGTAATCAATTGTTATCATAAAATTGCTCAAGTAGAAGGCGTTTCTTCGATACCCATTTGAGCCAGTAAAACAAAATAATCGTCAAAAAACGCAAAAATTAGCCCGAAAATCAGCAAAATACATTAAAAACCTCTGACTTATCATAAAATTCATATTAATTTCCAGAAACCTTCAAACCACTACCGAAACCAGCCTAAAATTAAAACAAAATCATAACCAAACCTCTTAACCAAAATAAATGAAAAAACTGCTTTAAAATGCCGCACGAGAACAAAAAAATTTCGCTCGCTTAGAGAAAATTTTTTCACACATCAATTTCTCGCTCTCTCAAAAACAGCGGTATGAACAAAAACCACTCTCTTTTCGCTCCGCTCTTCACTTTTGTTCAGCGCCAAAATCACTCCAAATTTTTCACGCGTTTCATTTCCCGCTTCAAAAATCACTCCAATAAAATTGATTAAAAAAAGGACTTCTCCAATTCTCCTCTTCGAGTCGTAAAAAAGACAGCGCCCCAATACAATTCAAATTCTTTGAATTGTAAAAAAAATAGGAGCGCTAGAATAGCCGGCTGAGAAGATGAGGGCGGCTATTAATCACTAATTACGGGAGACAAATTTCAGACCTGTCTTCATTAATGAAATTAAAACCAAGATACTCCGACTTAAGAGTCAAGAATATAAGAAATTGAAGGTAAATTAAACTCTCACCTTGAAAAACAAGCAAAGATCCTGTAGATCTCCAGGAGGTCCGAGGAATCCGTAGGCAAACAGAGGAGACATGACTTCCGAGATAGCGTAGAACCTGTTGATGAAGGCATCCGGGTGTCTCAATCTGGCACGTTTGGCTTTCAGAACCGACCAAACTGCTGTGCGTAGAGCCTGACAAGCAAGAAAGTTTTGGTCAGAATTGCTAACATACCCGGCAGATTGCCGGAAAATAGCCGCCGTTGATTCCAATAAGCATGATTGGGATTGAACGAATAGATATTGAAAAAAAAATATTTTTGTACAAAAGAATTTTTTAAGTCCGATTTATTTTGATGGCATTTCGTAGTTGAACATACTTCTGCTTCTCAGAGAGAGGCTACAGGGGCTACTATCAATACCAATAAGCATAAGAGATGGTAACTAAGACTTATAGGAACGACGTTCAAATAGCGGGCATCTAAAGTTGGGCTTTATGGGTTCATCCCGTTTCTATTTCTGACTTCAATTTTTTATACTGACTCTGTTCATTTTGAATTGCTTTGCTGAGCAACTGATGTTCTATTCACTTTTAGCAGAATGAGAGAAGAGAGAAACTAGCCTAGAGAAGTCAAAAAGATATCACGCAAAATGTTGAAAAAGCGGCAAAATGAGGTGAAGCGAACATTTTTTTATTCGACGAAGTAAAAAAAAACATAGCAGGACAAGTCCTGACGTACAATTCAAAGAATTTTCATCGACTAAACAAAAAACTAGACCTAAAACGGACTATGAATGGATTGGGAAAACCATTTAGAAAAAAATCCGATCCAAAAAATCGAAAAAACAGTAAAAATCAAAGTGAAATTGCCGCATGTGAACAAAAAACCACCAGCGAGAAAGCGAATTTTTGTTCAAACACCGTTTTCTCACTTTACTTTAAAATTAGAGCGAAAAAAATTCACGCCGCAAAACTACTCGCTTTTTCGCTCCACTTCCTGTTTCGGCGTGACCAAAATCACTACTCCAATTTGACTTCAAAAATCATGAAAATGTGTTAACAGATCTTAAAAAAAAACAGCGCCACAATACAAATCAAATTCTTTGAATTGTAAAAAAATAGGAGCGCTATAATAGCCGGCTGAGAAGATAAGGGCGGCTATTAAACATTTTAATAACATAAATATATTCGTAGATCTGCAGATCTCACTTTGAAATAAAGATCTCACAGTGTCTCTTTGAAAAAAGTAAAGAAACGTCTATTTCAGATTGAGAAAACCATTTTTGAGAGTGAACATAAAACTCGCTACACGAGTGAAAGATGACGTCACGCACACAATTCAGTTAAAATTGCATGAACAAAAAGCAGATTTTACGAAATTGTGGCATCAAAAGGTGACAAAAATTTAGACGACGGAATAAAAAAAATCATAGCAGGACAAGTACTAACACAATTCAAAGAATTTTTATTGACTCAACAACAGACTACATCTAAAATGGGCAATTGGTGATTAGATGGAAAATTTCATATTATATATATATATATATATATATATATATATATAATATATATTGAATGTGTATACATTGTATATGTGTAGATAAAAATAAAAAAAAATCCAATCATAAAAATGATTTTAAAAAAGAGAATAATTTCGGCACTTTTCATTTGACTTTTAGCAGTGAACTGCTGCCACTTAAGTTCAGCTGCTAACACACGTGAATGAGAGAAATTAGATCACGGAAAACGAAAAAGTCAAGGGCGCTAAAGTCACTCAGAAAATCACAAGGTCAAGCAAAATATTGCATAAAAGAGACCAACACATTAACAAATGATTGCTTCAAACTTCGTTCGAAAGCAATTATTCAAAGTCAAATAGCCTCATGTGAACAAAAACTACAATCGAGAACACCGTTTTCTCACTCTACTTTGAAATTGGAGTGAAAACATTTAACGCCGGAAAACCACTCCCTTTTCCGCTCTACTTCCTGTTTGAGCGTGACCAAAATGACGTCTCCGATTTGACTTGAAAAATCATAAAAATGTATAAATGGATATTCAAAAAAAGACAGCACCCCAGTACAATTTAAATTCTTCGATTTCTTAAAAAACAATAAGCCATTAATAGCCACAGCTATCACTTTGCGGCTATTTATAAACTATTCGAAAAAAGGTAGTAACTAGAGACTCTCGAGACATTTGAAAAATTTAACAAACCGACTACCGTCAGACAAATTGCTCTCGAACGACTGGCGAGGCAATCTATTTAGAAGGGGACATAGGCTGGAGAAACTTTTTATGGCGCAAAAACCACTGACTAGGGATCCCATGACGTCTCGGAGTTAAAAACCACTGACTGGGGATCCCATGACGTCTCCCGAGGGGGAAGAGTGATTTTTGTCTGAAAAATAGCTGCTAGGACCGTTTAGAAGGCGACAAGGGCTAGAAAAACTTTTTTACGGTGCAAAAACCACTGACTAGAGATCTCATGACGTCTCGGAGTTAAAAAATCACTGACTAGGGATCCCATGACGTCTCCCGAGGGAGAAGAGTGATTTTTGTCAGACAAATAGCTGCACGGACCGTTTCTTTAAATGATTGGGACAGCCATCTGTTCTGCAGGACATTGACGATGGAGGCTGGTGGACTCTCCAAGTCATCGAAGGCGTCCAAGAAGATGAAGTCAATCACGATGTCAAAGAAGTTCATGTCCACAACCTACAATACACATTGTTCCGAAGTTACAACATTTTCAAGCCAGTTCGGTATCAATTTCCTCGAGTTGATATTTGTTTGCATCCGTGATTCGAAATCAGACAACTGTGTCTAACTGCCTTAGCGTCAATTTTCTACGTTCACATTTTGAAATTCATAGCAGAATAACAATTACATCTTAAGGGCATAACTGACTTACTCCTCTATTAGATAGCTCGTCATCAATTACAGGCCAGTTGTCCTCGTCGTCACAGAATCGGATGATCTCGTCGAATGCAATCTGGAACTCAGTTGGACTGTGATTGCAAGAGAGGAGGAAGTCTGCCACCACCCGCTTCCCAGCCGACTTCAGGAAGTCTCGGTTGGAGGAGTCTTTGAAGATGAGAGTGAGGGCACGACGGATGCCGAACAGTTTGGCAAGAAATTCCGAATCACTGCCCAGGTTCAACAGCTCCGCTCTTAAACACAATATTACAATTATAGATTCCACAGAACGGAACATTACTTTTCATTAAAATTTTTTTCGGTAAGGACCTTCGTAAAAATCTCCTTTTCCAGGAAGCTACAAGGATCTTGATCGAAAACGGCACTCTTCCAAAATTAGTCGATAACATTACTTTTTAAATTAGACTTGTTGAAGCCTCGCCTCACATACCCGTGGCGAGGGGTGGTGAGCGTGAGGGGTTACGCTGGGTGCAAAGAGGTGGAGAAGGGGGAGGGGGTCAAACTCATAATAACCTCTCTCTACACCATGAATTGATTACTGCTGCTCAACAGTCTTGTTGGATCACATACTTAGAAACTAGTAATAATCTAAGAGATCTGCTCAGCAACTTAATGCCCTCTGGGCTTCACCTGTGTATCCTGTTCTTGAGGACCAGAAGTCAAATTGTCGGACGAAAAAAACAATCGGACAATAAGTCGGCAGTACGAAAAATTGCATGCAAGACCAGCAAGACTAATATAATTGCTACACACTTCGTTTGATAACTAACGTCGGGCGAAATGCTCTCAAACGAATGGCGAGCGGTTCAGTTCGTCAACGACTGCCGAACGGCTGGCTGCGTCAGAAGCTAGCTGCGGCTTAGGGAGGCTCGCAGATTGTCAAAAAAAGTTGACTAAAAAGAGTGGTTAACGACGTCACGCGCGCAAACACCGTAAGTGAGGAAGAAGTCATTCAAAAAACTCGACTTCAGCTTTGCTGTGTGAGCAAATGTAAAAAGAAAAAAAGCGTCAGACGACGAAAAAACATAGCCGGTAGAATAGTGGGAGGGAGCGTAGCTAGGTGTTGGGTTCAAGGCAGATTGGGGGTGGGGGATAGGTAGGAGATGTAGGTTAGATAGATAGGGCTTTACATGGAATAAAAAAATGTTGAAATGACGTTGTCACATTGAATATTACCACCAGTTCCTAATACTAAAAGAGTCGTTCAAAATAATCTTTAAATCAGAATTATCAAACAGAACGAGCCGGTGTTCTACATATATCGGAAACATCGCAGAGAAAATTAAATGCCTAATAGGACTATACTGTTTTAAAGAAAGCAGACGCACGTTTTAGTTTGAGGGTGTTAGTTGGTTATGTGGGTAGGGGTAAGATTGGCGGGGATAGACAGGTATGTAGGGGAGGTTAGGTAGAGGCGGGTTAGGAGGGGTAGCCAGGTGAGAAGGGGTGGGGCGTGTGATAGGTAGGTGGGGGGGGGGGGGGGGGTAGGTAATTGGGGCGGGGGTGTAGGTAGGTGGCGGGTTCTGTAACTGGGATAAGGAGCAGGGACTGTAAGGGGAAGAAAAGTTCTCAAAATGACATTTAGACCATGAACGGTACCAGCACCACCTAATCACTATGTATTTTTAACAAAGTTATTGTTGAAGTCCACTGTTCAAAAACACAAGTCAACGTTCTAAAACAGAATTCAATGTTCGAAAACAAAAGTTAAAAGTGCAAGTTATGAACAAACTTCCTTCAGCCCAAAAAAAACTGAAAAAAGATCTGAAAACTCTTCGAGACGTGAAAAAACCACGAACACAGCATTATAGCTCCGCTCAACTCAGAGCTCTTTGAAATTTCGTGACATTTCATTTCCACGAATGTCACAGATTTGAGGGGAGATGATGAGCTTGCAGTGTTACGAGTTGAAGAAGGCGGATAGGAAGACGGTGGACGAGGGGAGGAGGGTCAAACTTTTCAGAACCGCTCTTCACGCCATGAATTGACGACAGCTCAACAGTTTCGTTGGATCACTTACTTAGAGGCTAGTACAACTCCCAGAGCTCAGCAAAACTGCATTCTTGGTTATACCTGTTTATCCCAGTTTTGAGGACGAAAAAATAAAAGGGTCACAAAATCAGTCAAGCGAAAAATCTCGTAAAAAAGACCAAAGGACTAATATATCTACCAACCTCGTTTGAGATCAATTAAACACATTCAAGCTACTTTCAAAAACTAAAAAGCCGATATCATAGTTGCGACGAATCGCATACTTAGAGACTATTAAAACGTTAGGCACTAAGGTTACTGCTCAGCAACTTAATGAATTCTCAGCTTTAACTGTTTATCCTGCTCTTGAGGACCAAATGTCAGATCGTCAGACGAAAAAAAAATCAAACGAAAGTAGGCAGTACAATCGCATTAAAAACAATCGTACTGAAAAATAGCATTAAAACCTCGTCTGAGAGCAATTAACAACTTTAAACTTTAATTTGATGGTTCGTGTGAATAAACAACAAATTGAGTTTGCATAGTTTTAGACATTGCGCTTTTGCAGTTGGAATTAAAACGAGGGGTCTAATTTGCTTTGTTCATGAAAAACATTCATTGTTGTGGTTGAAATGGTCAAAAAAATATACTATTTACGCGAATGAAACCTTTATTTACCATTTATTGAACGGAAATAACTAAAAAAAAGACAAGAAGTAAACATAGGATATGCTAAACTCCTTATACAAGAAAAGAAAATAACGGCCGGCGCATTGTAAAAAAAACAGCAGATTGCCGAACTTAGATGAAATAGAGTAATGCTTTCTTGATGAAATGATAGCGGGATTATTATCAATGCCAATTAACTTACAGACAACGTGATTTCTATGTCAGTCAATAATGAATATTACAACACGATTGTTATCGCCACCGAGAAGTTATCAAACTCCGAGGCGAAGCCGAGGTGTTATGATCACTCCGAGGGCGATAACAACCGTGTGGTAATTTTTTAATCAACACCTGTTGCGATCATGTTTGTGTTTTTCATACTACAAGTTTATCAAACTGTTTCCAACATTAGACTACGAGTTTATCACCACTCTTTTATTACCACTGTTTACTTAGTAACAGTGGCGATAAAAGAGTGTGACAAAATCGTAGTCTAATGCTGAAGTGTTTTTCCAGTGTCGATCGGGCACTAAAAATTAATAGTGGCAGTTTATTTAACTGCTGTTATAGCAACAGGTGTTGATTAATACGAGCAAAACCCCAGTTATATTGTACAACAACGCCACTATCCAGAAACATCAGAAATGCAATTGTACTCTAAAATCGCACCTTTACAAATTAAGCACATTAGACTACTGCTGTTCCTAATGTTATTAATGGTTTTGATCGGCCTCATTGCAATCCATTAAATACCCGATACGGCAAATTTTTCTATCACTGATTTGACTTTAACAGACGTCACCGGAAAGCCTGAAGATGTAAATAGTAATCTCATCTTCCGATTCAGAGCTCCTTTACTGTACGCAAGTGTTGAATTACCTGAGAACTCTGCATGGAACTAGATCGTCATTGACTGCGTTGAGTCCCTGCTCGTATAGCAAGAGATTGGAGGCTGCCACTTCGTGATTAGAAGGTGTTCCCATTGCAGACAGGAAGGGATCCGACATCGGACTAGTGACTGAGTACGTGTTAAACCCTAAATACAGCACAACAAATCTTAGTTGATTCATAAAACCGCAAAAAAACATGACATGGGTTAGTGACTGGGCTTTATTGGTTTATCCCGTTTTTTGATGTCGCTTTGGGAAATGCAAAATTTTATTTTTTGTTTATAGTTTTATTTATCTTTATATAAACAATATATCTATGGCAAAAATTTGCTAAATTTTATAAGAAACAAAATGACTAAAATTCTGTAATGACCAATAAGCCTAAGTAAATTTACCAAAAGGCTGAAAAATTAAAAAAAAAACTACACCACCAAGGGGTAAAAAATTTAAACGATTACCATCAGAGTCTTCTCATCAATTGACCATTTTTTGAATCTATTTTTGGAGGGAAAAAGAGCAAAAAGACTGGCCGAACTCAACTACTTGTTAGAATTAGTCTGAGGGCAATTGCAAAACAAAACTGTTAGATTACAAAAAAATAAAAAAAGTCACCGTTGATCCCCCATTGAAACAATTAGAGAAAAAGAGAAAAATCGACAACAACCTAATTTTTAACCCTATGGGCTTCTAAGTGCCTAATTGCCAATCGCTAAAGCGCTTCTATGCGCCTAACATAATTGGCAGTTTCATTAGATTCGATAAATCTACTGGATTTAGTCCTTAGATTGGAGGAAAATAAAAAATATAGCTGGCATATTGCCAGAAAATAGCCGCAATAGCTTTATTGATCTGCAGTCTAAAAAAGATAGCAAAAGAAACAGGCCAGAAAAGACACTTGTTTCTATTAAAAGCTGAGAGGTTATATTTTGATTAATAATCTATTTAACTTATTGCTGCCTCTATTAGCTGCTCTCAAATGGCTTTCAAATAGAGTGGCACGCACTCACTTGACATTATCTCTTTGAATTAAAATAAAGAAAAGTCTATTTCAGATTGAGGAAACCATTTTTGAGAGTGAGGTATGTCACGTGATGACGACACGCACGCAATTCAGTTGAAATTGCATGAATGAATGAAAAAGCAGATTTAAAGTGATTGTGACGTCATAGTTGTAACAAAAATCTTTTCGACCAGGAGAAGGCCAATAATAGCCTCAGCTATCGCTTTGCGGCTCTTAAATAGTGATAGCAGTTAGCAGTATACTCTAAGGAACTTTGATAACTTAAAGCAAACATTAGATCTCAATGCCTGGGCTTTGTTGGTTTATCCATTCTTTTCTTATCGCTTTTCGACAATGGGAGTAGTCACCCAATTTACTCAAAGAATTCTAAATACTATTCAGTTGAAGGAGCGACTGAGGTCAGTCAGAGAGTAAAGATGAAATTCTCATGTAGAACGAATAAAAAACATAGCAGGGCAAGATCTGAAATAAACTCCAAAATTGAATGGACACCCTGAAAATCAGTTACGTGACCAGCAGACTAAGAGAATTTAAGAGACTAAGAGCTAAACAAAAAAAGTTATCGCGAATTTAAGGCGAAACAACGGAACTAGCATAAAAATTAATGATATTTTTGGAATTAATGTATTAAAAATGTATTGGTGTTAATGGATCGAAGAAGTTAAAGCGCGGGACGTGGTGTTTCAAATCACCGGCTTGAGGAGGAGGGACGGGAGGGGTGTTGAGCGGTTTAGTGGGGGACTGACGGGGTCAAAGTTATAAGATTAATAACCGCCCCTCACACTAAGTATTTCTCAAAGCAGTTATGGTGAATCGATCACTTAGAGTATAGTAAGGCTTAGGGCTCTAGTAAGCCGAAAAGCTTTCAGAGCACTTAATGCCATCCACTACCTTCTTATTTTGTTTTTGAGGACAAAAAGTGAAGAGGGTCAGATGAAAAATTGGTCAATCGAAAAATTGCAGAAGACACACAAACCTATTGGAAACAAAAAGCGTGAAAGTGTTTATATTTGGATAAAATTCATTTAAAATAGGGCAACACGAACTATGAAATAGGAAAAATTAAAAAAAATAGCGACATGTTCTGAAAAGGTAGTCTCAAAGTCATTAGATATGAATTCAACTGTTAAAAAGCTTCAACAAATCCGCTTTTTAACAGTTGCAATTCATATCTAACGAAAACGCTTTAGAGTTATCAGAGGGCAAATCATATGCGCCCTTAACCAACTCAGCGATAGGACAAAAAATCAAAGGGCAGAACTAATAAAAATGACCAATAATTGTTTTAAGAGGTAGACTCAAAGTCATTAAAAACGTTAAATGTGAAATTAAACCGTTAAATAGATTCAATTATGCAGACCAGTGACTAATCACACTAAGAGCAAGAACAACAAAACCGCATAAAGTGCGAAAGAAAAATTCACTACGTTATGCAGAAAAATATTGTCTAAACCATATAAACCGCTAGTTGACCTTTGCTGAATTCAAAAATCAAATAATGCACTATTAGTTAACATTTGGCACATTTCAAAACGGAAAAATTGCTCTTGAACGACAGGAGAGGCTGTGGCTGTTAATTCAGGGGCTGTAGCCTAGATCAATTTTTCTTTATGGGTGCACAAAATCCTGTCCCCGCCAGCGATTCGAACCATTGACCTCCCGAACCGTGACCCCAAGCACTTCCAACTGCTCCATCAGAACCTTATTCTTGCTTTGCTGCAACCAACTTATATTAGCAACAAGCTTAACTTCGGGGTGAGAGCAATAGAGATCACTCAAAAAGGAAGAACGAAAGCGTGAAAAAGTCAATTGAGAAGTCAAAGAATGTTCTAGAAGAAAAGCGCAAAATTGTCAAGCGAAAGACTTGCATAAAAACAGACACGCACGTTTACAATAATTGCTATGAACTTCGTTCAAGAGCAATTAAACATTCCTCCAGAAACGCTCTTTTCTCAATCCCTTTCAAAAGCAGTTTGAACAAATTTTACCCCCTAAAACTACTTGCTTTTCGCTCCTTCTCCTACTCCGGCGTGACTGAGAAAAGATCTTCAAACAAATAGCCAAAGAAGAAGCGACTCGAAGTGTCAAAGATTTCCGAGTAAGCTATCAAACCAGCAAAAACGGAGAAAAAACAAACTGAACTAATTTAAACCTTCATAATTTAGTTGAACAAGAAATGAAGGGCATAGCAAAAAACAAACATTAGAACCAAAGTAAACTCGATTGAAGTGAAAACCAAGATTTTGCAGAAAAACCACTATCAACAACGTTTTTTGATACTTAAACGCGTGTCGAAAAGAGAAAATTTTAGCGTCTAGATCATTGAAACAAGAAAAATTAAAAAAAATAATAGTCTATGATTCAAAATCAAAAACAAAAAATTACTTAACAAAACATAGCCCCTAGAATTTCATCAGATTGAAACAATTTTTTAAGATTATCTCCCGTAGATTATTCGCAACGCCTTAATAAACTCATAAAACTGAATCGATAAAAGCAGAGCGAAATAATGTTTTTAATTACGCGCGAAGAAACAAATTCACTGTATTTATGAACCAACATTTCATTGCGGAATTGCAATAAAAAATCAGCTTTTTATTGAAATTCAAACAATCAAAGGCAAAACATTTGAACTGGCAAAGAAAACCAATACTCTTCGAGTTGTAAAAAAGACAACGAATCAATTATTCTTTGAATTGTAAAAAAGTGTTTAATAAAAGCCCGCTGAGATGCTAACGACGGCTATGAACAAAGAACACAAACACACTAACGAAAAATTGCTCTTAATTAAGAGCAGACATTAACTGAGATGATTTTTATGTATGCAAAAAATTTGGCCAAGGAGGTGATTTAGAGACGGCAGCCTTTCACACTCGGCTATCAGAGTGTTGTGTGATTGCTGATCTTGCAATCGATTTCCTTTTAGCAACAGACGTTATTTCGAATAACAGCAAATGAGGTCACGCAAAAATAAAAAAGTCAAGATTCAAAAGTTACTCGAGAAATGAAATCGAAAGAATGTTCTAGAACAAAGTGGTCAAGCAAAAATTTTGCATAAGAAGACACACGTGTTCACAATGATTGCTCCAAACTTCGTTCCGGAGCAATTAATAAGAGTAATTGAATTGCAAAACGGTAAAAAAAAACAACTGATCATATTTTTCTGGCCTTGATTGAAAAGCGGTATCAAGAAATTTTAAGCCCCAAAATGTGTGCCTTACGAAGGACTACCGTTCGATTACCCGAAAAGTAGAATCAGAAGTCTCTCAGATTATTGGGATAAATACATCAAAATAGTTAGGAATTCACATTAATATGTAAAACTCGGCAATAGTTAAACGTTATCACATTTTTGGCAGGTTTTGGAGGAAACGCCTTCTGATAGCAACATGCTGTTTTCTCACTTAAAAATTTTGGAATTGATTTACGTTAATTGTTAAGAAGCCGTTGGATCTGAAACATTAACTTTAGTCAACATTGCCTAAATTTGATCAAATTTTGAAGACATTGCTAAGTTCATGAAGTTCCGCTTGGATAGTGCTGCAGCGCTTTATAGCATCTCTTCAAATAAATTTTGGCTGACGCCAAAATTTGAGAGCAAAAAACATCAAATGAATTTTTTGAAAGGGCAGTTTGAAAGCATTTTATCACTATCCGCAATGACCTAAAATCAATGAGAATTCAGCATCCTATAAATCTAGCCGTCACCTTTTATTGCCAAACTTAATTAGCAATCAAGTTACAGCAATAGAGCCCAAAACCACAAGAGATGATAACCAAATAGGACATGATACGCAATATGATTTGCTGAATACGTTTGTTAGCTTTCAAGTAAAAGAAATAGGCAGGAAATTGAGTTAGCCAGCCCTTGAAAAAAAAGGGAAGACAGCCCAAACAGTGATCAGCAGGATTACAGGTCAACTTACAGTCTTCATCGTCGTCATAGTCAACTCCTTAAATTCAAAACACCAACTTGAGCACCAATAGATGCAAACTTTCTTGAACACTGTTTCAAACAGAAGGAAAAGAAAGCCAAATGCTTTGATCGCTTTCTTTGATGAAGAGGGCGCTAATCAGGTCTATTGTTAAAAAAACGAATCATGGTAAGATAATTAGGATATGAATATCCAGAAATCTGCAAAGGTTTGATTTTTGTAGCATTATGTTGCGTGTCGTCAGGACAACTGCAAAAGATTTTTAATTTTAAGATTACTTTAAGTCCAATTATGTTGATGTTACCTTGGGCGGTCTGGTATGTCATAGTGGTGTTGACAGATGGATCTGAACTAGGGTGGCTGATGAGACTGGTCCTGTTACTCACTCCTTGTACACCTCCATTCACACTCTCATGTCCACCACCAAATCTCTCGTTGTCCTCACTTGACAGCCTTTAAACAAAACAACGAAGCTAGAACACAGCTTCAGTTACCGTTTGAGCTGACAAGGCCGTCTCTGCGAAGTTCAACGACGCCATATTGTTCGAACGCAGGAGTAAAACGAAAAAGACATATTTGTTTGCAATTAAATTTAGTCAACACGCAAATGTATAAGTCATATACGTCAAATACGCAAATGTATATGTCACTTTCGAGGTACAAAGCTAAATGATTTACATGTCAAAGAAAGAAAGAAAGAAACAAAGAAAGGCAGAAAGAAAGAAAGAAAAAAAGAAAGGAAAGAGTTTATTTTCTGATGCATTTGACAATACTATTGAATAAGAAGTACAATATAAACATACCCGGCAGGTTGCCGGAAAATAGCCGCCGTTGATTCCAATAGGCATGATTGGGGTTGAAAAAATATATATTGAAAAAAAAAGGATTTTTGTACAAAATCATTTTTTAAGTCCGATTTATTTTGATGGCATTTTGTAGTTGAACATACTTCTGTTTCATAGAGAGAGGCTACAGGGGCTACTATCAATACCAATAAGCATAAGAGATGGTAACTAATACTTATTGGAACGACGTTCAAATAGCGGGCATCTAAAATTGGGCTTTATGGGTTTATCCCGTTTCTATTTCTGACTTCAATTTTTTTTACTGACTCTGTTCATTTTGAATTGCTTTGGTGAGCAACTGATGTTCAAAATCAATTTTACCAGAATGACAGAAGAGAAAACTAGCCTAGAGAAGTCAAAGATTTCACGCAAAATGTTGAAAAAGCGGCAAAATGAGGTAAAGCGAAACATTTTTTTGTTCGACGAAGTAAAAAAAAAACATAGCCGGAAAAATTCCGGAAACGACTCGAAGTGAAAATCCATTGAAACGCCATGCAACTACTCATCAAATAAAACGTGCCTTTACTAATTTATGATTATCTTGAAACAAAGTCATGAAACAAAAAAGTAAAAACAATAAAATCAAATCTGTTAAAATATGATAAAAAATCTGATCAAATTTTGTTATAAATTGAGATCCCGAAAAAACTATCTCTGCCAAAATAACTTCATCAAAACAACTAGTACTTAAAAAAACCCCTTATGTGAATTTTGAAAAAAATACTTCAGGCTAAATTATGAAAAAAAGCTCTTAAAAACAACTTTTACTGAAAAAACTGGAAGAAGTTACTAAATTTTTTATTTCAAAAACATATAAATCCAAAGAAAAATTTCCTTCAGCCAATAGGGTAACCAGATGCTCGCAAAACAATAGGCAAGTCATAATAGGCAAAGAAACTTAGCTAAACACAGAAAAAAAACGAAAAACTGCAAAAAATTCAGAAAAATAGTTCCAATTTTCACAATTTTTTTGTCATATTTCTCAAGAAGAAAATGATTCTTACCCACAGAACTGCAACCAATTGTTGCAACCTGTTATTATAAATTTTCTCAAGTAGAAGGGGTTTCTTCAATACCCATTTGAGCCAGTAAAACAAAATAATCGTAAAAAAAAACGCAAAAATTAGCCCGAAAATCAGCAAAATACATTAAAAACCTCCGACATAAAATTCGTATTAATTGCCAGAAACCTTCAAACCACTACCGAAACCAGCCTAAAATTAAAACAAAATTATAACCAAGCCTCTTTACCAAAATAAATGAAAAAAACTGCTTTAAAATGCCGCACGTGAACAAAAAAAATTTCGCTCGCTTAGAGAAAATTTTTTCACACATCAATTTCTCGCTCTCTCAAAAACAGCGGTATGAACAGAAACCAGTCTCTTTTCGCTCCGCTCTTCACTTTTGTTCCGCGCCAAAATCACTCCAATAAAATTGAATAAAAAAGGACTTCTCCAATACTCCTCTTCGAGTCGTAAAAATAGGAGCGCTATAATAGCCTGCTGAGAAGATGAGGGCGGCTATTCATCATACAAACTGCTTTATTGCATGAAAGTATGCTATAAAAAAGTTGCACCAGAGGGACCCTCATGTAGGCCATGGGCCTTAATGTAGAGTACCCATGTAGAAACAATAGGATTTCCAATTTTGGATCAAAGTTCTGATGATGGAAGCTCAATTAAGGCCTTTGAAGCTTAAGGGTCTTTTGCGCTTTTGTATCAAGTAGTTCATAGGCTTAGTTCACCGGTCTCTTAGAGCACTTTTCTCGTATTTAATGTCAACTTTGTACACGGCAAAGTCTTATCGTCGTATTACGTGTTCTACTCGACGCAGTCTTTCTATGGTATCGGTAATTCAGGGAGTCAGACGGTGTTCCATACACTGCAGCTGACAAACTAAACTTTACTAACTCGTATCAATAGTGATTATACATTGAATGTATATTGCTCTGGTGAAAGCATCTGATGCTGACCTCCTTTGTTACCATATATAATTTTAAGGACTATTTTTTGCATTTTAGAGAATGATTATAGCTGCTTTGATGAAAAAACCATGGATCAAAAAATTATAACAAATAATGGGTATCACATTAAAATCAAATTTTAAAATTTGAAAAAAAAATAGAAATGAAAATTAAATCTAACTCATAAATAGCTGTAATAGTTTACCTCCCAGAGACACTGGCTGAGTGATAGCTGAAGCTGTCATCTACAACTGACATTGAAGAAGCACCGCTGGAGCGATTAGTGATGTTACTACCTGCACCAACACTCCCACTTCCATATTGTGGGAATGGCTTGGGTGAACTACTCATCCGATTGGGATGCTCTCCGGATGCTCCACCCATACCCACAGGTGTTCCATTCGGCAGAAGGGAGCTGGCATCTGGGGTAACACCCCCTCCAGTACCGCCACCGCCAGGTGTGTTAACATTGGGGTTTATGAATGGGAATTTGCTGATGAGTTGAGATGGCAGTTTTGCAGCCGTGTCCGACGCAAATGAAGTTGAAGGGAACTGTAAACGTTCAAGCCTGATGACAGTATTGCCCATTATTGTATCGATTACACGTATCACTTTCTTTTCCTTAGAAGCTTTACAAGTAAATTCAATAGATGAAGATTTTTGTAAATAACATTTATCTTCACTTTTTCCGACTGGTAAATATAGAAACTAGTAACAAATTTTGCACAATTGTCGCAAAATAAATGAGCTTATACGAATTGGCCAAATTTTCCTTCATCGGCAAATAATTTCACCATTGAAACAACGCAAAACTGTAAAGTAGGTGCAAACTGTTGACCTCTTTAGTGTGCAACTTGAGCTGTTTAAGAAGGTCTCTGCCTACATATACCAGCAAGTCACCCAAGCGAAGTCACAAGTTAAAAAAACGAAGTAAAAACGCAAGTTTTGGAGTGATCAGAGAAGCGTCCTCACTACCGCACATAAATAAAAGACAGAAGACAATAAGTTAAAAAGCACCAAAGAAATAAAAAGTAAAAGTTGCGCTAATAATGGAAGGGGGAAATAATTAAAAGTGAGCATATATAAGAATATATGTATAATCTGTAGATGGATAAAATTATCGTTGCCATTGTGACGAGTATGGCAGGCAAGGTTGGTGACAATGGTGGTTGTGGTATACCTTCGGAAGAGGAGGAGAGTAAGATAAGAGAAGTAGCATCGAAAAGGTCATAGGAACAGATTATTAAAATCTAAATTGCACAAAATTCCTCCCCAGTCTAGCGCGTACACCGCATCCGTCCCCTACGCACAGAGCAACATAAGCATATGCATCACACACTCTCACATACGTAGGTATGTGTATGCCTTCTCTGATTGCGGTATTAAAATACCATTTTCCTGCCGCCTTGGAATTAAAATTTGCTATTACCCTCTGTCACATGTATCAACATTGCATCCTTACAAAGAAAAAGGGAAAAAAGCAGGACAGAATTGATAATAGTCTCAATGCAAGCAGCGCTCAGTGCTTTAAAGGGTAGGGGCACATTCAAACTTAACATCAGTCGGCAATTGCGGTGCGGAGGAGGAAAGCAAGACCGACAGGGACAAATTGGCAGACATAATTATGGATTGCTATGTCTTTTTTGTAACAAACAGCAGTCAGTCACACACATTAAACAATTGAAAACAAAAAAATTCTATACGCCCACAAATAACAAGAATTCCATTATTCTGCAACTCATTAATTTAAATTTCAAAAACAATTAATCAAAGTCCATGTTTTTCCGATCCCAGTACTAATTAGCAAACCGTACGCTGGCCCAGGTTTTTAAATGAACAATCAATCACGGCACGCGGTTGAGAATTCTGGTTCGCATTCGTACGGGAGCAAATGCAGCCAATTAGTTCTGCTAATACTCTGACCCACGTTTTGTACTATTTCAACTGTGTGCAACAACACGTAGTTAATTGAACTTGAGTTAATAATTGGAACTCATAAGCAAGCTCGTAAGTCTCATCTGGCTAGTCAAAATTATGCTCATTTCAGAAAAAAACACATTAGCATAAGGTGTCAGATTGGAACAAAAACCAAAAATGCTGACTTTTCACTAATCGTAATCAACACGAATACGAGGGACTATTCACAGGGATTTTCCTTTTATGCAGCCCCCGAGCTTAGCGGCCAGTATAACCACACCCCATCACCGTAAATATGCATGCTATTACTGGGGGCATAATTAATAAATTCGTGGGGTAGCGTAGCTATAATTTGACCCCTCAAATATTACATTACATAAGTGGGTTTTTGGCAACCTATTTTGAGTAGCAAGAATTGTTTGGTAAAAACATAGGATACCTTCTATGCAGAAAAAGAACGGGTTATAACTGTCTATACAAACCAACTACACAATGGAGAGATGCTGAGACACAAGACAAAGCATCAAGCGATCTCACTTAGAAGTATGACACAATAAGCAGTGTATTTCAGTGCAAAAAATAACTCAACGTCACAAGAACATCACAATGGAAGCCACTAAAAATTATATCCAAAATTTTCAATTGACGTTTTGTCTTGCATCAGCACGAAAGCTGAGAATCAAATCAGTCATTCCATCATTTTTCTAGTAACTCGGCCTGATTGTAATCGATTGATGTCCCTGGGGAATGAAAAATTGATGTCTGCAAATTCTCTTGACATTATGACTCGAATGCGGTGTTGGGGTTAGACATCATTAGAGAAAGAAGTAAAATCTAAATAAGAGGATCAATGATTTATCTACGCTCACAACTGCCTCCCGCCTTATCAAGTGTCCAAATCAATAAAATTCTACAAAAAGACTCCAGTCAAGACAGACTCTCTCTTTACATGTACCGTTTAATATTACTGTTCTAAAACAGCCTTCCAATTGCAAACTCCACTGCTCCTGATAAGGGTTTCTTTCCTCATTGCTTCATTGATTAATATATGCAAATGTTGTGCAACCTCGGGAGATTTTACACCCACCCAGAAGATTAAATTCGACGACGAGTAACTAAAACAATAAATATGCCAGCGTCATTGTATAAAGAGGGAAATTTGAAATTGAAATTAGACATTATACAAAAAGAGAGTGGGATAAATTCGATTCCTGAAGGTAATTTTCCTTCAAAGGCGAGTGAGAGAGGACTTTGAAATGGAATAATGGCCGCAACCCAAATAAGGCGACAGGAAATTTAATTATAAAACACCAGGGGGACAAAGATTATCGTTGGGGATGTTTGCTAATTTTGATATAGCGACAGTTTCGCTCTGCTAACCTGACCTGGAAGACTAACACGCAGCGAAAAGTACAGCTTTATTGCGTCATAGGAAGTAAATCGAGTGCAGGGAAATAAAACTGCCTCCTTGTACGTGTAGCTTAATTTTCTTAGCTTCCACAATGCATAGCACACACTATTGTACGAATGCTAGAATGGTAAACGGTTGTGGAGGAGGCTACGCAGTTTGCTTCCTCACCGAGCATTTAACACCAGGCATGCCTGCCTACCTACTTTTCTCAACCTCGCTGTTTCTACGCACCTCCCTCCTAAGCACACCGATCAACCGTACCACTATAATTCCTTCTAAACATCAGTTGCAGCGGCCCAGCCATACATAGATGAGAATTTAATGCCTTCTATAATTCCTTGCCATGCCCGGCCTCGTTTTAACCTTACACCGCATTCGCTAAAATAATTCGTCAGACAAATTCATGTTTGATACCACTAAGCCTCATTTCCAATGTTAAACAAAGGCCTCCAGATATAAGGTAAAAGTTGAAAAGTAATGAAGGCATGGAAATGAACAGCGATGCACGCATATCTTCACGTATACTTGGCGCTTAAGAAAAGCTTAATTTCTGCAATTGGAGGTTAAATAGGTATAATCCAAATTACAAACATTACAAACCAATATCGTACTCCAAAAGTAAAATGGCAATAGAGTTCACATTTTCTCATTTTAATAGTGTCACAGAAACATCAAAAGAGTGACGAAGAAAATACAGAGAAAAATTAAGTAACATTCCGTAGTAACCTTCCGTAGTAAAATCTAAGGGTACTTTGTGGTGACGTCGTGAAAAAGCAAAAATTGTGATCACAGCAAAAACTTAAAAACAGAAAATCTACTTGATTAAAAAAAGGTGATGTCTGCATGACTATTACAACCCAATATTATGACCCTTTAGATCAAACAGAGGACTAACCCTCACCCTAATCCTAACCCATAACCCTCACACACAATTGGAGTGGCTTCATGTTGAAAAATTATCATAGGCAAAGAACAATAGAGTACAAATGGAACCTTATTAACAATTAAAACAGCTGGGTGTGAAAATTGATGTGTGCAAAATATTGCTAGCGAGATTCAAATAAAACCAAAAGCATTGAATCAAAAGAATATCGATCACTCAGCAGCATTTGCGCCTCTTGATATTCGAGAACAACTCGGTGTAAAAACTCATAAACAACATCTGCATAGCACTCGACGTAACTGATATGCCATATACCGAATTAATGTAACGCTAGCAATCAGATTGGTTTCAACAAACATAACCAACTAACGTCAGGAAAATTTCTCCAGAACGACTAGCGAGTGGCTGGCTTCGGGGTTCAAACTCTAAGAACTATCCATCACACAACGAATATGTCGACGTAAAAAAATATAACCGAAGAATTCCGGAAAGGATTCGAAGTAGAAAGATAGCTGGCAAGCCAGAAAATAGCCGAAATAGCTTCGTAAATCTGCAGTCTCAAAAGGATATTAAAAGAAACAGACCAAAAAAGAAGCTTCTGTCTAATAAATGCTGAGGTCTTATATTTTGATTAAGAATCTGTTTAACTTATTGCTGCTCTCAATTAACCTTCAATTAGAGTGACACGCACTCACTTGACAATTTCCTTTTGAATTTTAGTCGAAAAAGTCAATTTCAGATTGAGGAAGTCATTTTTGAGAGTGAGGTAAGTCACGTGTCACTAAAAACTTTATCACGCGAGGACAAAAAACCGTCTCAATCAATAACAAAAACAGCAGTACAACTCCTGACACACAATATATGGACACACTATTCTCATTGTCTACACAAAAGACTATTCCAAGAATGGACAATAAATGGACTGGGAAAACTACTGGGAAAAAAACTGATACACGATGAAGAAATTTTAAAATTGGCAAAAATCAAAGTAAAATCGTCGCATTTGAAAAAAAATCACAATAGAGAAAACGAATATGTATTCAAACACCGTTTTCTCACTCAACTTGGAAATCGGTGTGTAAAAAATTCCCGCGCGAAAACCACAAACATTTTCGCCGCACTTCCTGTTTCGACGTAACCAAAATCCAATCTCCAATTCGACTTGAGAAATCTTGAAAACCTAACCTACCTAAAAAAGAACCTCCTGCTTAAAAATAATATTCATTTTAAAATAATACCAGGAAAATTAACAACGGAAAAATCTGACAACAAAAGCTGATAAATCTGTTATTTTTCTTTACAAATTGCTACTCCGAAACAAATATTGGCGACATAACTTATGACTAGATTAATTTCGTTCATTAAACGACTACCAGTTAACAGAGAAACCAACAAAAACAGTTCATAAAGAGACAACACAGGAAAGGGCAAGGGAAAGAGGGACAAAGTCAACCAAAATATCTACAAAATCCGTGAACAAAATGAGTAAAAAAGTATGATTAATTCTTTTGCTCAAGCACTTACCCAAACAACACCTGGCAGAAATATTAACAAAAAGACATGCAGGGAACGAAAAAAGGGGGAAAAGCCGAAAGAAATCGCAAGTTTGGTTTAAGAGCAACTAATAATTCGGTACAGGAAAGAGTTACAGATTCATTAGTGTCAATCAAAAATTCCTGCAACAGAGAAACTCCAAAACTGGACTAATATAATTGCTCCACAGGACTAATATAATTGCTACAAATTTGTTTGCGAGCAATTAAACAGAAGTACCCAACAACTTTAGCAGTTGAACCCGTTGTTCTCTGCAAAAGGTCAAATCGGTCAGACGAATCAGATCGATCAAGCAAATATGCACATGACCAGCAGAATTAATTATATTTTCATAGTATAATTGTATTATGTACTTTCATTGTATTTTTATCGGACAATTCGAGTTTTTCTTAAATTAGCTTCATGTTTAGCCAGAGTGAAGGGTAATGGATAAGGGATAAACTCAACCTCTTGTTCGACGGATCTAAAGGAAAGCGTTGAAGAATTGTCGTCCAGTTCACTGTCATCGTTGTCCAAGTAGTTGGTGGATCTCCTGCGCAGTCCCAGTTGTGCTAGAGTTTCTTCCACTTCAGCCGCGTCCTCCTCTATTATTGGCCCTTCTAAATCATCGAATGATATTGACAGCTATGCAGTTGCGTTATAAAATTAACTTACTTTTTATACATGAGACCCATCCTTCTCATAGCTAAGCCACATTGCTGCCAATGTTTATCTTTGCTGTAAGACCTGTCGAAGCCCCTTACCTTTCATTTGAAATCTCAACCTCAGTTCAACTCCCAAAAAGAGCTGTGGGAAAGTACACTTAAACCACTTCAGACTTCTTAAAAAAATTGTTCATCCATTCCTTCATATCTTTGCAGGCAGTTCCCAGTATTCGATCAGGAGAAATTTTAAATTTTCTTTACTCGGTGCTTGACAATTGGATAACTTTCAATCAGCCAAAAAGTACAGATATACTTAACTGCACGGTTGAGCAAACCAAACCCACTTACCCATATCGGTAACTGAATCGCGACTTCTTTCCAAATCACTCTTCTGGTGCAGCTCACTGGCTAAGTCCAACAGTTTTTGAAGTTTGGAGATAAGCTCTTTGCTATTCACAGGAGTAGAGCCCAGAGTCGGAGCCACAGCAGCACGGGCTGAAGAGACATTACAGGGATAACTATTAAAATTCTGCGGTCAAAGAATATCTGTATTTAATAAGTCAGCAAAGCAGTAAAGCTTATCAAATATTGGTGATTTTTGCAACAAAAAATTATTAAGAAATACTACTGTACAATATTAGCTCTGATACCACTCTACTAAATTATCATTTACCAAGGTATTACAGCTCGATATCTTGCATTTAGTATAATAAAAATTTAAAAACTCAGTTTAAGACGCATGTGAACTTAAAATGGACTAATACATGTTCTAACAAGTTCTCTTGAACAATTCTCCATTAATAAAACTCAACCGCTCGGTGATTGTCATAATTATTTTCAATGCAGAATAAAAATAGTATCATATATTAACAATGAATATCAGAAAAGCACGATATGAACATTTCAAAGAACTTCAAATTAAGATTACTTGCATTACAAAGATGAAGAACGGTTATGTGCGTTCGCACATCAAGTACCGACTCCAAGTAAACACGTTTAGAATAGATGCAATATTACAGATATTTGAAAATTATTTTTCGTGTTAAAACAACCACCGGTTGACTAGTCCCCATAAAATACTTTCATACTTTCAAGGTGCGGTGATTGTCCCAATTATTGTTGCGCATCTTTTGTCAAAAAATGTAATCACGCTTTGAAAAATTAAAAAATAACCTTTCCGCAATGGTAATTTTGCACCATTCGACGCCTCATACCTCTATGGCTCGTTGGATTAATTGTAATCTGAAAATTGAACTAATTGCGCGCTCACTCAAACATATTTTCTAGCTAAAAACAGTAAATCAGGAGAGAAAACATTCAAGATTATATAAGAAAACACCTTTCTCTAGATATTGTCAAAAAATAGATCAATGCCCAAAAAAACTTTTCAACTGACAAACACTAATTTTTTATTTGATGAGACAACCAATTAATTCAGATAAACCATAGTTACCTTCATATTTGCAAAATTTAAAACATAGCTGGCAGATTGCCAGAAAATAGCCGCAATAGATTTGTAGACCGGCAGTCTAAAAAAACAGTAAAAAAGACAGACCAAAAAAATTCGTCTTTTCATTGAAGGCTGATCTGTTATATTTTGATTAAAAATCTGTTTAAGTTATTGCTGCCTCTAATAGCTGATCTCAAATAACCTTCATTTAGAGTGACACACACCCATTTGACCTTATCTCTTTGAATTAAAATAAAAGTCAATTTCAAAGTGAGGAAGTCATTTTTGAGAGTGAGGTAAGTCAAGTGTGACCAAAAATTTAATCACGCGCATGAACAAAAAAACTCGCTCCACTAAAAGCGAAAAATGACGTCACACATGCAATTCAGTTGAAATTGCATGAACGAATGAACAAAAAGTGGCTGTGACGTCATATGGTCGTAACAAAAATCATGACGACGAAATAAAAAAAAACCAAGAGAAGGCCAATAATAGTCCCAGCTATCGCTGTGCGGCTATTAAACAGAAACGAAAGTCAAAGAATTAAAAATTAATGATCATTCCGCATTATTCATAGAACTAGATTTTCCGAGTTGCAAAATTCTACTAACACTAAAATCGAGAACATGGAACAAGTTAAACAAAAAAGAAGTGTTGCTAGATGTAAACTACTGGCTATGGAATAAATTTATGGAATCTGCGCCGGGCTTTAAATTCAATGAAACTGAGGAAAACTGGCAAAAACTTGTTGAGATAATTAACGAACTCATTCAAAAATTTGTGCCTATTACGTATGTCCCATCTAAAAAATCTCAAAATGAAAACAGTTGGATAACTAGCCGGATTAGGAATGTACTTTTAAAGAAAAGAAAAGTTCTCAAGGAATACAGGAGAGATCCAAATGAACTCAATGCAGAAAAATTTGAGAAGCAAAATAAATTTGTAAAATTCTTGTTCAGGGAGGCAAAATCCCAATATTATAATCAAAAATGGAGCTGCTCAAGAAATAAAAACTTCAAAAATTTTTTCAGTGTGATCAACGAGTTAAAATGCAAAGTCAAGTTTCTGATTGTCCAACAGCAGACTATTTTAATAAATACTTCATCACGATTCAAACCATTTTGTCAATAAAATTTGAAAACGGTTATCACAGTGAAATTCCTTGCTGTGACTTTACTTTATATCTAGAGGATTGCAATGCAGTAGAGGTTTTCAATATTATTGCCAGCCTGAAAGAGAAAAAAGTGCACATATTTTTGAACACTGTAATTTCCTTCTGAAGAAACTAAATCCTGCAATTTCGGAATGGATTGCAAATTTGTGAATGGATTGCAATGTTGGTAAACCAGTGTTTTCTATCTGGAAACTCCGGAAATTCTAAAAACAAGCAAAGTAATTCCTATATACAAAACGGGAAAAAACAAACGATGTGAATAACTATCGCCAAATCTCTTATCATTCCGGCACTGGCAAAAATTTTTGAAAAGCTTTTTTTCCCGAATTAACCAATTTCTAACTGAATAGAAATTAATAAATCCTAATCAATTTGGATTCAGGATCAAAGAAGTACGATTAATGCTATTTTAGTTGCAACCGAGAGAATAAGAGAAGCAAATAATTTTAGTTGCAACCGAGAGAAGCAAATAATTTTGCTTGCCAAGTAAGAAAATTACGGCTTGAGGGGTAACTTTTTACGCTCTTACTTGGAAAAGAGAAAACAAAATGTTGACTTGAACAGACAAAAATCTTCGATAGAATTAGTAAGCACTGGGGTTCCCCAGGGTAGTGTACTAGGTCTTCTCTTATTTCTCATTTATGTAAATGATCTAGGAGTAGATGAGACTAAAGCTAAATTGACTCTCTTTGTTGACGACTGTAACTTGGTTCACAATGGTATCTGAGCCGGAGGCAACGAGGATGTAAATATGAAAATAGAATCTTTGTTGAAAAACAACAGACTAACACTAAACAGCGACAAAACTGTTATAATTAATTTTTCGACTAAAATTGTTGAAAATGGAAGAAATTGGTTGACTGAAAAATTTCCGAAAAATGGCAGATACCTTGGAATGGAAATTGACAATGAACTGAAATTTGATATACACTGCAAAAAATAGTTAAAACGTGCTTCAAAGGTAGCGTCTATTATATATCATATGCGTGTATTTTCAACAGCAATCAGCTATACCAAGTTTATAGAACATACATTCAACCAATTTATCAATATGGTGTTTTAATTTACGACACTGCGAACAATTAATCAAAACTGGAAAGCAACACAAAATGATAATTCGGAACTCTTTCAAGCTTGAAAAAATATGAAAGCCTGGCTACGGTTATAGAGAAATTTAAAATCTGCTGCATTAGAGAACTACATATCTATGAGTTGTTTAAGTTATTAATAAAAATTCTGAGACGAGAATAGGAATACTCCGATGTAAATAATTTTATAACAGAAGAAGTCTCAAAGTTGCAAAACAGCACTAGTAAGCTGAACATTTTGAGAAAGAAAAATTAACTTCAAATAATAAAAATTGAGAATAGGGTACAATTACTTTTCAATAAATGCGTTCAGTTGGACAAAAACATTTTGATATTGTTAATGAGATGCAAAAAAGAGGGGTTGGATAAATTGTTGCACGATTTCCGGGATTTGTATATATATATATGATAATGATCATCTCTTAAGTTTCTTCTGGGAGCATTTTTTTTCTCTGTTCTAAACAAAAAATGCCAGGGATTACTTTTACGGCGAAGTGGCCATAAATCAGAAGTCATATTTTTCAACTTTTTGTAATTATCACTGCAGTGAGACTCATCAATTGTTTGCTCAGGAGACATCACTCGCAGGACTAAATGTCTGCATAATGCTATCTCAAAAGGTTGTAAATTTTTGCTAAATATATACCTTGACTGTGTTTTCAGCCTTTTGAAAAATTTCATTATTATTATTATTATTAAGTTTGGACTTAGCTTTCAAACTTCAAACAAAAGCAGAAAAACCCTCGATTCACAGTTGACAACCAGACAGTGTTTCATACTTTAAACAAATTGTTCAACAAAATGTTTTCCCTCTAATGTCCCACTTCAGCCCCTTAACTTCCAGCTGTCAAAAAAATGATAGCAAAAGAAACAAATTAGAATTCAAATTTTTTATTAGAAAACAAATGTTTTAAGTTTGATTGGCAGGGGAAGATATCACAAGCCACAGTCTGTTTCGCTAATTTCTCATCTCAAAATTGTCTAATAGTAGCATTTAATAAAGTTAATCAGTCCAATGAAGCTTGAAAATAAGAAGCATTACGGACAGAAGAGAACGGCAGAAAATAATTCCCAGACATTTTTTATTATTAAAAGTTTTTTTTTTATTAATATATAGCACTAAATCACAAAATTATTTCAAAGAACATTCAAAAAAGAGGGAATCTCACCAGTTGAGATTAAGTAATCAATTAGAAGCAATCAAAATTAGGAACCAATCAAATGTATGAGATGAAGGCGACAACGGATGGAACTCCGTAGACTTAATTTGCCGTAACCTTAATATCGTCTCAGAAGACAGTCACTTCTTCAAAAAATCTCATTATGTGAAACCATTTTTAGTGCATAATGTCAAAAAGAGTTACAATAAGTATCAACAAAAATATGATAATTTGAGCAGTTATTTATAATATCAGAAACTTAATCAGTTTGCTTCAACATTCGTTATGTGATGCGTATCAACACACCCAAAGAAAAAACTTTATCGGATAAAAATCAAACTTTGTGGTATTTTCTTTGCGCATTTTTTGATATTGCGACCCGACATTTGAGAAAATACAGAATCTATTAAAAGTATATTTATCGTAGAATTTAAATGTATTCAATTGAATTACCTAAGGTGAAAAGTCTTGACAAAAAAGATGAGCTAGCGATGTTTCTACCCCCCCCCCCCCCCCTCCCGTTCACGGAGGGTTGGAACAAAAAGAACCCAAAAACATAAAGTACAGTTTTTACCCTAAGCATTTTTGCATGCTGCTGCTAGTGCCAAACATACCCGGCAGATTGCCGGAAAATAGCCGCTGTTGATTCCAATAAACATGATTGGGATTGAAAGAATAGAAGATTTTGAAAAAAAAAGATTTTTGTACAAAAACATTTTTTAAGTCCGATTTATTTTGATGGCATTTCGTAGTTGAACATAACGTACTTCTGTTTCTTAGAGAGAGGCTACAGGGGCTACTATCAATACCAATAAGCATTAGAGATGGTAACTAAGACTTATAGGAACGACGTTCAAATAGCGGGCATCTAAAATTGGGCTTTATGGGTTTATCCCGGTTCTACTTCTGACTTCAATTTTTTATACTGACTCTGTTCATTTTGAATTGCTTTGCTCAGCAACTGATGTTCAAAATCACTTTTAGCAGAATGAGAGAAGAGAGCAACTAGCCTAGAGAAGTCAAAAAGATATCACGCAAAATGTTGAAAAAGCGGCAAAATGAAGTAAAGCGAAACATTTTATACGACGAAGTAAAAAAAAACATAGCAGGACAAGTCCTGAAATACAATTCAAAGAATTGGATGAAAAACTCAGACGTACTCTATCTGACCAGCAGATCAAATGAACAATTCCAGCCAGAACAAACAAAATCATCTAAAAAATTGAGAAATTAAAGGAATCAAAACTAAACAAAATATACTCATTGCTAAAACTCGAAGCTTTCAAACCTAAGGCAAAATGTTTTCCGTTTAAAAATACCTATTTCAAAAATATGTTCCAAATCATTTATTGTTTCTGAAATCGGTCCAGTATTATATCTGCAAGACCTGAAAAAAATTCATTGGCCCTTGAAGATCGATGATTAACTCGAAAATGACCAGAAAATTTAAGAAAAAGAAATCAATTGCAAATTATCAGAAACTGTCGCTAAAAATATCTTCAGAATTATTTCTATGTCTCTAGAGGCTATCCAGTAACCCAATTCCAAGCTTTACAAAACTCACTGGCTCATAGATCGATAGGCAATAACTTTCAGAAATTTCAAACTTCAAAAAATAGAAATTCGTTCTATTGCAACGTTGAAAGCCATTCAATTGCCCCCTAGCATTAAATAATTTTTTAATAACATGCTATCAAACACTGGATGAGGTTACCTGTCTACTGGGACAAGAAAAAATAAAATACAAATGTTTTGAAAATTGCAAATTTTAAAAAAACTTCCAAAAGTCGAAAGGTTAAATTGTTGAAAACAAATCCATTGAAACTAAAAACAATGCAGTAACTTTTTATCAGAACGTGGAATAGGTTTTTTTGCACTTGAGAATGGACGAATATCAAAAACTGACAAAAACTTTAGGAAACCTTAAAATGCAGATTTTATCAAAAAATGCTAAAATTCGAGACACTAAAATGTTAAAAACCATTCCATTGTTACTAGAAACTAAGAAGTGCCCTATTAACAAAACTCAAAGGAGACTGGCTGGTCCTTGAAGCTGGAAAAACTGAAAAAATGAATAAAATTTTCAAAAACCCGAAAAAAATTACGAATTTTGTCAAAAAAATTGCTAAAATTTGTAATATTCAAAAGTTGAAACCTATTTCATGGCAACTAAAAATTTTTTAGTAACTTTTCACCCAACCGCTAATGAGGTTTTCTGGCCCCTGGGACTCAAACAACTTGAATAATGACAACAAATGTCAAAAAAATATGAAAAAATTGCAAACGTTGTCAAAAAATGCAAACATTCATGATGGCAAAAAGTTGAAAACCATTTCATTACCACTAGAAAATATGCAGTAATCTATCGTCAAACTCTTTATCAAACTCTAGAGGAGGTTTCTTGGCACCTAGGGCTAAAAAAACTCAAAAAATGACAAACATTTTCAAAAAACCTGAAAAAAATTGCAAAAATTAGTATCCTTTCGCGAGTTTGTGTTTGTAGTACCAAAACTTATAGCTCATAAAATGGTCATAACAAGCAATTTTGTGTCGCAAACGACCCTAATCAACTCTTAAAAACTTCAACCTAAGACTAATCAAACAACGAAACTCAAAAAATCACAACGAAACTCAAAAAAATCACATTTTGAGCCCAAAAACTCTTAAAAATGACCTTTTAACCTTAAATTAAGTCCATCCCAGCAGCTGCACCACTATAAGCACTTGAAGGACAACTAAAACCGACTTTGGGCCTCTAATAAAACTTAATGCCTGCTGGGCTTTACCTGTTTATCCCGTTTTGAAGGATCAAAGTCATTGAAAAATGTGTGAACACATCTTAAAAAAACACAGCGCACCAATACAATTCAAATTCGTTGAATTGTAAAAAATAGGAGCGCTATAATAGCCGGCTGAGAAGATGAGGGCGGCTATTAATAATTAGAAACTTCGTTATGTTAACCAAGTTAATTGTCAATTAAAATGGTGATTAGAAAATTCCTGTTAATATTGAAATATATTAAGCAAATGATAATTAAGGGATATTTAAATGGTGCTCAAGAAAAGCTAGGCTTACCATGGGTAAAATCATAAATCAAAATTGATATTCAGCTCAGATTAATAATTCATGTTTGCTAAGATTTCAACGTAAGTTTAAGATTGAAAACTGATGTTTAAGCTATCTTCTCTCTTTAATCTCAAAAAATAATATTCGTGAATCCCTCTAATTGGGTTTGAAATATGGTGCTTGTGAATAATACAGCACCTTATGAGATCTGAAACCTTTGGCTGAAGTTGTCAGCAACCTTAAATTGAGTTTCAACTTCCTTGCCATTTTTACTTAGTTTCTCTTAACACATTTTAATTTCAGGGAATTTTAACGTACTCTTCCGTTGCCCCTTGCTCTCTGCATTTAATCACGTGCAAGAAATTCTAATCGGATCTGAAACCGTTCTTATCGGGACTGAAACCATTAATCTTCATACAATTTTCCTCAGAGAGCAATGGTCTATTGGGACCTAAATGAGCAACAATTTCATGGAGCACAATTTTTGCAAGCTAACCTCCCTCGCTAACTGCTACCTGTTGTCCTACCCCACTTGCACCGCTTGTTCTGACACTTCCCACTACGGCACCTGAAGAAGTGTGTTTGCGATTGGCGTACTGGAACAGAGCAGCTTCCAGTTCATTTTGGAAATTGTTTAGCACATCGCTGTAGTGACTCATGTTAAGCTCGCCCAACAACTGAACACTGTCTTCCACGGTGTTCCGGGTCGATCGAACTACAAATTTTTCAAAATTACTCATTCCCCATACATTTGAACTGAGGGCACTTCCTTGGTTACCGACTCTCTCAAATTACGGTTCTCAGTTTCGGTCAAATCATAATGAACTCGAGGACCCGATGAAATCCTGGAAAACGTGTTTATCATACATGCGCATCCTCATGTATGCATGTGAACATCGTCATGCTCCTGCTAACTACCAATTTAAAGGTCTACTCATTTCTAGAGTAATTGTGTTAATCATCAAAGATTTGAAGATTGTAATTCAACATTCCGTTCTCTGCAAAATACAGGTGACATTCGAACAAAGAGAAAACAAATTTCTCAGAGACAAAATGAGCAACTTTTTTCCGTTATTAACTGATGTTGCCTGATGATAATTAGAATTGATTACGTTTTCGCTCAAAATTTTATCAATTTGGTGACAACTATTGGGAGCTTCAATTGCAAAGTCAAAAAATGCGCTGTGGAGTCAAACGACAAGTGAAAAGTAGCTAGAATGTTAATAACGCCACAGCAGAAAAGATCTCAGAACAGCACAGAAAAAGACAAGACAATATCATTTTTGCTGAACAATTTATTTGAAAGTCATTATCAACAAAGCATTTCAATCTTGTTCTGGCGGGTTAATTTTATCTTATACAATCAAACTGGATAAATAATACAAACAGAGCTGGAAATTTCAGACACCAGAGCAGAGAAATGATAATAAAACGACCTTAGCTTCCACATACGTCAAAAAAATTTTCCATTCTAGAGTTATGTCATTGAAAAGAATCCGTCCGCTTGAGCGTTGGCAGATAACCTTGGTTTGTAACTTATCTTTTTGAAAAAACACAATAGAAAATCGAGAAAACAAAATTTCGGCTTCTTCAATAAAGCTGAATATTCTTTTTTGTATGATCGATCTAAGCTAACAGAATTAGAAACTAGTTTGCATATTTAAAGTTTTCTTGAAAACTGAAAAACTAAACCGTTAGGAATATTGTCTACACATTTTATAAACCGTTTCCACGTTTGCAACTAGGAAAAAAGTAATAGCTTAACTGATTAGAAAAAAAAAACATTTTGCCTACACAGCAAAAAATTTAAAATGACAAATTCTAGATAAAAAACAGACCAATTTTGATATATAATAGCTTATTTTTTGCAATATAAAAAGTTCACCAAAACATGAAGAAACAAAGAATTATCCGTGAACAGCAAAAAGTTTCTAAAAATTGCTATCACGCGTCAAAAAGGGGACAAAAATTGTCATAAAAGCATCTCTAAAAGTCTATCAAATGCTTAAAATCGTCAAAACTGATCTATTGTCGACATTTGCAAAATTCACGTCAACAAAAAATGGATTGAAAACTTTAAAATGCTTTAAACATGTCACATTAGGAAAAAATTTTGCACGCTTCGAAAAACCTTGACGCAACGACTTTTCTCACTTCCTCTCAAAACAATGTTCTCGTCTCACTTTGCTTTCTTTTCTTGACTTTTATTGAGAAAATAGAACTACACACTAGTTTTCAAGTGAGCGTTGATTGTCACATCTTGTTTCCCTGACACTTGATCAATTTAAAAAAAACATAACCAACTAAACGTCGGAAGAATTGCTCTTGAACGACTAGTGGGAGCTCTAATCAATTGTATCCTGCTTCAGTCGGAGGGGGGAGGGGGAGCCTAAATGGGACTAAGAAGTTCCATAGTGCGCTTCAAATAACCACAATAGAGGTTAACATATACCACTATTAAGATTTAAAGTAAAAAATGACACCAGTTTGGGCGCACTTTTCCTTTGACTTTTAGTATTAAATTGCCGCCAATTGAGTTCAGCTGCTTGAAATTGTGATTGAGAGAGAATTTTAGATCACACGAAATGCAAAAAGTCAAGGGCGTAAAAGTCACTCGAGAAGTCAAAATTGTCAAGCAAAAATTTTGCATAAAAAAAGACACACACGTTTACAATAAATGATATGAACTACGTTCAAGAGCAATTAAACAGCCGGTTGAAATCCGGAATCGACTCGTAGAGGCTTTTTCGCCAAAAAAAACGAAACTTGATAAAAACGGATCAACAAAACAGTAAGAAACAACATTAGTCAGAAAACAGTACATAAGGTAGACAAAAATGAAGAAACCAAATAGACAAACAAAATTAAAATAATTTTGGCGTTTCTTCAAAATGCTAAAACGCAACTGTCCGATTACTTTTCTCAGAAAAATATGTTATATCAGTCACCCACCCAATACTTGTCAGTCGTATTAAACGGCTATTAAAACATCAAAAAAACTGTAAATTTATTTCAGTGAAAACTGCCATGTCTAGTTTTCAAGTGTCACTTCATGGGATCAAAACCTATAGAATAGCTCTTCGTTACAAATTGACCGAGAAAACTTACGCGAGAAGCATAAAATCAGAAGAAAGACAAAATGTTTAGGACAAAAATTGACAGAAAATTTAAATGTATTCTTTTTCAAAAATAACTCAAAAAATCGATTAATCTGAAAGACCAGTAAAACTGCTATTAGATTGCTGTTTGAAACCACGAACTGGAGACACGAAAAACCTACGTCCAATTGACTAGTTATGTTCCTTCACACCTCTCAAACTTTATTGGTAATTTGATAAAAGCACAAAAGAATTCAAAGTTTCATTGTAAAGCACCAACAATTGCGAGGTCAATTGGTAGCCAATTAAATCACAGAGCTAGAGTAATAGCATTCCATATCTGATTTTTTGGAAAAAAAAGAAAGGAGAAAATTTGCTTGGTCAAATGAATTTTGAAAACACAAAGAACGCATACAAAATTTTCCTTTTTCTTTATAATGTAAAGAACACAAAAACAAAAAATTCAAATCACTTTATTTAAACGCTAACTGCTAAGTGCACGAGAAAAAAAATCTACACCAACTTAGAATGAGTCAAAAAGCAAAGAATAGTGAAAACAAAAAAATACTTGCCATAACCTGAACGTTGTCTAATTAGCCATAAAAATTTTTGAAGATGTTTTGCCACTGACTCGGTTCTCGAAAGCAAATATTATTAAGTCCCTAAAAAATTTATAAATAAAAAAATTCAGATGTTGATATCCAAATTTAATTATTGCTGAAATTATTCCATAAACCACTAGAGATCGGAGAAGCAAATATTCTTCAAGTTATTACATGTATTTACTTCAGGTACCAGAGCGTATTGGAAGCGTATTTGAACGTATTTATCAAAGGCTTTTTTATTGGTGCTAGATTTATATATCTCCACCAAAGAAACTGTGTCGAAAATAAACTTAACAAAATATGTCGGGCTATTATTAAGCAACCAACTCTCGAGTGTTAGAACAACTCCCTCATTGAAGAGGATGAATGCTTGAGTAACAGCCGAGCAAAAGTGATTGTTTCCAAAGACGAATTTTCGAAAGCAATTTTTATAATTATAGTAAACGACTTATCATAAAAAATAACCACAAAAGTACTACCAACTCACTGTAAATAGCACTGCAAAAAAACGTCACGCATGGAATTCAGTTGCTGAGCGAGAGAAGTCAGATCCGAAAACAAAAATTCAAATAACAGTGAAAATCAAAGTCAAAATTCCACATGTCAACAAAAAACTTTAGAAAACAGTTTTTGTTTAATAATTGAGCACCCGCATGGCACCGAAACGCAGTAAAACACTTAAAGCAAGAACAGAAAGGAGAACTAAAAAATTACAGCAATGTTTCATTTAATTTATAAAAATGTGGCCTGTCCAATCATTAATTTGATTCATTTAGTAAAAATGCCCTACGAAAAATCTAATTAAACCATCGGACATGTGAAACATCTCCGAAAGGCGAAAAACCAGCAGAATAAACTTTAAAAAAACTCAAAAACTCAAAACTCAAGATGAGCAACAATTTGACTGAATTAAGTGAATTTTCGTCGACTAACACTAACTTGAATTGATATGAACCAAACAAAAAGGTCACAACAGGCAAAATAAACACTTTATGAAGCAAAAAATACTCCTTACAGTATATATTTGAAAACCACTAAAAACGTATAAAACTGCGAATTCACAAAAATAGCTCAAGATTGCACATAAAAGTCTAAACTGCTTGAAAATGACTAAAATGCTCCTAAACGCACGGCTACTCGTTAAATTGGTTTGCAACGCACCTGATCAGAAAAAACTTTAAGTGAGCTAAATCTAAAACCACTGCTTCAAAAAAGCCGCTCGTGATCAAAAACGTTTGCCTCACGTGATCAAAAACTTAGCGAAAATTTTTGCAGACTTACTTTTCTTGCTTTCTCTGAAAAAACGACTCGAACAGAAAAGCACTCACTATTCTTTCCAATATGTTCAACCGTTTGAACTAAACGCTTAGTTTTCACGTTCGGCAGTGACATTTACATCCTCTTTTAAAGACACTCTCAAAACATTAACAATTATCGCTCAAAGAGAAGACTCTCCACCAATCCTCCTCTTCGAATCGTAAAAAGACAGCGCCCCAAACTACGATGAAATCGACGACAGCTTTGCTAAAGCTTCGCGATTATTAGACGATTATTGTTCTCGCCGTTTTCTGTCTACGTCAAAATTTTCCTCAGTCTACGTCAAACCTACTGACGAACATTCGTCTCAAAGCAACGAGTTCCTTTTCATCGATCGATGTCACCTTCATTTCACGCAAAATTCAAGGGATGAATAATATTTGGAGATATCTCTTTGGTGACAATGATCAAATGTTTCAACTTTTAATACCTGATGATATGGAAGCCCTGTCAAAACTGTTGGTTCTAGATATTCGTCTGTTCTCAGTGCCGCCACCACCTCTGCGTGATCTCAAAGACAAGCGCTCTTCACGGCTTAGTTGTCTACGAGCAGTCGAGGTGGTACTTGCAACCGAAGATGTATGTCGAGGGTCCACCTGTCCAACTGGCTTATCAGAACGATATCTTCTTCCTTCTGGAGGAGCAGACACTGCAGATCTCGATTTTGCGCGTTTCAACGCCAAGTCGCTCCTTCGTTTGTATAAAACTAAACATTGCAAAAAGCTTAAATCCTAGCTTGATTCTTTACATGAGCATCGTAATGAATGTACGTTAAACATAATAAACAGACTAACGTAGCATGAATTGCCCTTGAACGACAGACGGTGGCCATTTAATTTAGAAGGGGCGTGGCTTAGAAATGTTTTATGGTTGCAAAAAAACTTACGCAATTGCTTCCAACCCTGATATTAGAACGAGAGCAACTGAGATCACTCAAAAATGAAGAACTGAAGTGTGAAAAAGTTGATCAGGAAGTCAAACAATTTTCTAGAAAAGCGCTAAGTGAAAATTTTGCACAAAAAAGCCACACACGTTTACGATAATTGCTTCAAAGTTCGTTCGAGAGCAATTAAAAAATCAAGCGATAACAATAACAGTTTCAATCTTTAGGAGATGAAAACACATATGGACTTACAAAATAATAAAGCAGAGGCGAGACCAGATGCTGACAGAATCAGAAACAAGAGATGTCTTTTTCTCATTGTCTGCAGCCGTACTGGAATTTCTTTGATTGCCTGAAGCATCCCAGCTCCATTTTGAACACCATCTGCCAGGGTACCCGCACCTCTGGGCGATATGGATGGTAATGAAAACGAGGGCATACTTTTAGATACGACTTATCACTGCTCCTGAATATACAATTTTAGCCAGAGCTTGAAGGCCGACCGATATTTCCATGTCTTTCCATTTTGTAATATTAGTTCTACATAATTGGTTCTGAAAGATCACAAATACAAAATCAATCTATATTTGTCTAATTTACTGATTCTTCGCAAATAGGGTAAATCTTACCATTAATGTTTAAGCTAGCTAGCATTGCATACTAAGTAGGCCTGGAGCAACAACAGATGTTCTCCAAACATGCTTCGATTGCCTATGTAGCTACGGAATGAACTGATCACAAAAACATTAACTAAAGAAGTGCGCAACCACTCAAAAATAAAAACTCATGTCAAACTGATTGTCATGTGCCAATATCTAAAGATTATATGGCAAGATTTTGTTAGATAGGCATCCTTTATTATCCTCAGGACGGTACTGTGAATTATTTAAAACCTATCAAATTTTTTAATTAAGAGTTCTTATAATAATTTTTTGGAAGCACTAGAAATTACTACAATTGCTACGAAATGATGTAAACTGAGAGCTCAGTAAGTAATGCTAAGAAATTTACGCCTATCCCGTGTTCGATTTGTTTATTCAAACTATACGATCACAAAAACTTGAGACTATCAGAAAGTTGAAGTTGAATAAAGAGAAAACCCGGGATCTTTCTCCAGCAGATGCAAAAATTTCAGCAAGTACTTGTCAATAAAAACTGTAGCTGTTTTAAGATTGCACTAAATTACATAATCGAGGATCAGATCGTTAATGTGCATTTACACAAAGCCCCAACTCACAGTATGAAAAACAACAGGATTCATTTGAAACTTACTTATTTAAAATTTCCAGTCTACAAAAATTCCAACTGCAACAAGTCCAAAGTTGCACCTGCTGAGTCCAACATATATTTTCTAGCTAAACGCTATGCCATTGAAGCGACATCATTTTGAGCTTAAAAAAGCGAGTTTTGAGATGGCATTGTCCTTCGCTATGGTCGGGACCCATAAACACGCCATTATGCGCATGCAATGAAAATTTCACTGCGGCACATGCTCTCCATTGTCCGACAGGAGGACACACACAGAGAGACACAAATAAGTTCTCGATTCCTTTAGGAATCTGTCAAGTGATCTGTCAAGTCCTCATGTTGAGATTGAACCTCATCTTCAACCATTGCAGGGGGAAACTTTGCTTTTAAATCAACGAAAACTGATGATGATGCAAGACTAGGCATCAAGGCTAACGGACTTTGGGAATCCAGCTTCAGAAATCTTACTTTGAAGCTAAAATTTTCAATCCACTTGCCAAAAATGGCCTCGAAAGCAGTAGCCTAACTGCTTCACGAATGTATTAAAAAGAACAAATATATATCAAGAAAAATTGATGTTGAGAAGGCAACCTTTTATCCAATTGTATTTGCATTCACTAGTGAAGTTGGACCATCAGCTTCCAAAGCGCTGACACAACTATCATTGGAGCCCTCTGCGCGAAAAGAGAAATGCTATGCTGACATGTCATATCTACGGACAAAAATCAGCTTCGCTCTCTTGAGGAGCTCCATCCTCTTGTTTCGAGGCTCTAGGACGCTTAGGCGGCGCGAAACCGTTGATGCCTCAAAGGAAGCTGTTGTTGAAGAAGGAAAGCTGTTAGTGTCACTCAGTTACTTTTGCCATTAGTTTGTTTTCAAGAGTTGTCGGACTTTTTTAGCTGCTATTTGCGTGTTATTTTTTATTGATATGAAAAATAGGAAATTCTTTATGCGTTCACAACACTGAATTTAATTAATAAAAGCGAACCCTTGTAAAACTTTTGCATAAAGCGTCTGGGGAAAAAATTACGGCCTGCACTTAGGGTTGATCATTATAACGCATCTGTACTGTGCTCAGTTTTGAGACGATTTCAAATATGATCAAAAAGTCGAAAACAAATTAGTGCAGAAAAGTTGAAAACAACCTTAAGTCTCCACAACCAAACTATATTTGTACTGACTTTAAATATTATCCAGCAAAATTTAAGAACTTCTCAGCAAAAGCGTTGATAGAATAAATTCATGAGCAGTAATGGAAAAAAGTAAATTAAGTTTAATAAAAAAGTTATAATAAAGCACCTAATTTTGAAGGAGAGACAATCTAATAGCCTCGGCCAATTCAGGGTCTTCATCAAAGGCATCTTCATGTGAACGTTGACCACCGTCACCTACGGGCTCATTTGCGTTTGATACGAGGTCCTCAGTTGATATTATAGCGGCTGAGCAAGCACCTTCGCTTCCTTTTTCTTGAAAATACTTCAAACGTTTATCACGTATTGCATCGGCATCAGAGGGTGATTGTGGAGTTAGTCCACGAGATGCAGCGGTCGAATTTGAAGTAGTTTGAACGGTGCCTGCGGGCTTTCCCTAAAGTTAGTAAAAACCACATCTTGATGTTCATAAATCAGCAAACAAACAAAAATAGAAATCTCTTACCTTTCTTTTATTAGCTTGATCAAAAGTCGCTTTCTCTGCGGTTTAGGGCCAAAAAACATGAACCGACTAACACCGGACGAATTGCGCTCGGACGAAAGACGGTGCGATGAAATTTAGAGGGGGGTGCAGGCTACAGAAACTTCGATGGGTACAAAAACTTCTGACAAGGGTGAGGTTCGGACTCGCGCTAGCGCGGATTAGAGTCTTTGAGATTAACCACTAACCTTCACAGATCATGTTTGGTAATCCCTCACAACCGCATTCATTTTTGCAACAGACCTAATTTCTGAATGAGAGCGATTTAAATCACTCAAAAAATTTGAAAGTCAAGCGTGAAAAAGTCACCCGAGAAGTGACCGCGAAAGATGTTCTAGAAGAAAACGGTGAAGCAAAAATATTGATAGAGAAACAAGTTTACAATAATTGCTTCGAACTTCGTTCGAGAGCGATTAAACAAGAACTTAAAACCTAGGGAACAAAATGAGAAAAACAAAGGCACATGTGAAAATCAGAACAGCTTGACAAGTCCTACGGTAGAATGAAGAGACAATATAACAGTCAGAAAATTCCTCTGAATTATTTGAACAGTATCGTACGAAAAACACGTTTGACAAAGGAATGAGAAGCGGGTTTTAGAGGGGGAGTTGTCTAGAGAACTTTGTATGGGTGCAAAAACCCCTGAATCTCAGGATGCCAGTCTGAAACCTTAAACAATCATTGATAGCTACTCCGAAATCTAGCCACATACAATCTTAGGTATTGAAGGAGACGAATTCAGATCACGCAAAAATTAAGAAGTAAAGCGTGGAAAAGTCACTTGAGAAGTCACATAACTCTAACGAGCGAATGGCCTAGAACAAAAACGCAAAAACATTCCAGCGAAAATTTTGCATTTAACACATTTTTACAATAATTGTTTCAAACTGCGTTCCAGGTCAAATAAAAACCATCTTTTTTTCAAAATAACTGAAATAAAATTTACTAGTACACCCAAAGCCCGATAAAAAAAATTACGTCAAATATTACCAAAAAAGAAAAACATTTCTAAATATTATTGCATTCAAGAACAATACTCGAATTGCAACAAATTGAGGTTAGCAGCTTAAAATTTCTAATGACGGAGCAATTCAGGTCGCACAACAATTTGATTGAAGACAACATAGCCGGCAGATTGCCGGAAAATAGCCGCGATAGACGCTTCTGGCCTTTTATGAATCGAAACAACTAAACAAAATAAGATTGAACAACTAAAGACAGATTGACCGCCAGTCCTATAACAGACAACTAGACATTTTTGGTTAGCTTCGGAATGTCACTTTTATATGGCACATACGCTCTATACGGAAAAAGAGCCCTAATAGAGCTTTTTCAAACATAATAATTACAATTAAAAGGCTAATACTCAAGAATTAGGGCATATACGTTTGGCATTACTTACATGCACACAATTGATCTTTAACTAGACTTTCATCAAATTTGAAGTTCATTAAGTGATTTCAGAAGTCATTTCTTTAGTGAGGTAAGTCACGCAATTGACCTAAAAGCAAAACAATTGACGTCACGCACACAAATTTTAACTTCAAGGCAGTGGAAGTCACTGAAATCGAAAAAGTCGATTTCAAGAAGTCATGTTGCAAAACATCGATGGAGACGACTAATTAACCAAAACCACGATTTCCCGCCATAATAGCCGCTATCGCTTCGCGTCTATTAGAAAAAGACTACAAAAATTGCTTCAAATTTCGTCGGAGAGTAATTAAAAAATCAAACGCCAAACTTGAAGCCCTATAGTTGTGAGCAAATTCCAGCATAAAACTTGTGTCGGCCACACAAAAATCAGAAAGATACCCGGCAGATTGCCGGAAAATAGCCGCCGTTGATTCCAATAAGCATGATTGGGATTGAAATAACAGAAGATATTGAAAAAAAGATTTGTACAAAAACATTTTTTAAGTCCGATTTATTTTGATGGCATTTCGTAGTTGAACATACTTCTGTTTCTTAGAGAGAGGCTACAGGGGCTACTATCAATAACAATAAGCATTACAGAGAGGTAAATAATACTTATAGGAACGACGTTCAAATAGCGGGCATCTAAAATTGGGCTTTATGGGTTTATCCCGTTTCTATTTCTGACTTCAATTTTTTATACTGACTCTGTTCATTTTGAATTGCTTTGCTGAGCAACTGATGTTCAAAATCAATTTTAGCAGAATGAGAGAAGAGAGAAACTAGCCTAGAGAAGTCAAAAAGATATCACGCAAAATGTTGAAAAAGCAGCAAAACGAGGTAAAGCGAAACATTTTTTTATTCGACGAAGTAACAAAACATAGCAGGACAAGTCCTGACGTACAATTCAAAGAATTTTCATTGACTAAACAGAAAACTAGACCGAGAACAGACTATAAATGGATTGGGAAAACCATTTACAAAAAAATCCGATCCAAAAAATCGAAAAAAACAGTAAAAAACAGAGTGAAATTGCCGCATGTGAACAAAAAACCACTACCGAGAAACCGAATTTATGTTCAAACACCGTTTTCGCACTCTACTTTAAAATTAGAGCGAAAAAAATTCACGCCGCAAAACCACTTGTTTTTCGCTCCATTTCCTGTTTCGGCGTGACCAAAATCACCACTCCAATTTGACTTCAAAAATCATGAAAATGTGTGAACAGATCTTAAAAAAAAAGTCAGCGTCCCAATACAATTCAAATTCTTTGAATTGTAAAAAATAGGAGCGCTATAATAGCCGGCTGAGAAGATGAGGGCGGCTATTAATAATCATCAATGGCTTCATCGTTTTCACTGCCACTCACATATTGTTTCAACATTTCTTTAGAAAATGAGCAATATTTATGCGAGGACCAATTCGACAGCTTCATACACACCCTCAGACAATAAAAGTGATTCCAGAGTGAGTGAAACATTTGAAACAATTTCCATTTTTGGTTGCGAAAATGTTTGGGACATGTACAAACTTTATTGCAGCGCACCGCACGTCAAAGTTATCCAGCTCTTTGGCCTATAATTTTTCTATGAAGAAATCAAATTAAGCTGTCATAAGTAGTCATTTTCCAGCTCATTTTCACTTAACGTCGACAAAATATTAACAGTAGTTGAGCGCATACAAAATTAACAAACGTTGAGCCGACTCGTAGTATATAACTTTTTATAAGGCAAATTTTGAATCTTCGTTGGAGGTATTCTAAAAAAATTTTGTCTTGCTCTATCAGTAACAGCATACTTTTTCATCAAAGTTGCCTGCCTCAAATAGTTAGACATGCACTCAGTTACATCGCATTTTACGTTGTGAAATTACTCTCAAATTGTGCCTAAATCATATCGAGCAATTTCATTTTCATCTTATTCAACTGCTTTCAATTACTGCTATCGCCGAAATTTGAAGCCAACTAAAACTTTCTCAAGTCAACAAAAATTCAGGTTAGATCCGAACTGAGGATGCTTGGAATAAAATCATGCTGTTAGATTGCGGCCTGTCTTCTATAGAGCCATTTTTCATGATTTTGTCCTTCTGCTATTCGATTTGAGTGTGATGTCTGCTCTGTTGGATAAGTTTAATTTAGAACAAAGTACTAACAAAAAATTCAAGGAGCATCGCGATTTTTTCGCTGTAAAAAATGAGAATACATTTATAGTCGCATTCAATATTTAGATTTTTCACGTATAGCTTGGCCTATTTCCTGAGTCAAAAAAATTCGAAGTGGAAAACAAAAATTTTTGGGAGAAACAGTTAAAAATAATTGTCTCTATATGTTTTCATTGCCGTTTTATACCATTGCTAAACTTTACATCCACTTTTCAACAATTCTACGTTTTGAAAGCGTTCAAAACAGATAACTTGTGTGTACTTGAAAATCTGTATTTTAAAATATATAAAAAATGAGACATTAAGCTAAATATGAACAACTCCAGTGATATCGCAAATTTGGAACAAACATTGACCAAACGTTTTGGAGCAAACGTTTTTCGTGGTGAGGTTGAAGTCCTTCCGTAGAAAAAAAAGAAAGCAATAGAAAATGAACAGAAAATGAGTATCAAAAATTGGCTATTTTACAAAAAAAAAATGTTTCGCCTTATACTTTAAGATTTTATTTAAGTCGTGGGCTTTCAATTTAATACTTTTAATCTATTACAGGCTTATCATACTTATGAGGCGTAAGAGACATGATTACTCAGAGAAAGGAAAGCAGAAAAAAAGACGCACAAACGAAATATCGTTTCCTGATAAGCATTTCGCACCATTAGTTTAAAAAATATTATCCACTTTTCGATGATCCTTGCTGCTCGATATGAAAAATCCACGCAAAGATTGATGAACGTTATCTTAATAGTGACATGGTAGATAAAAGTCAAAAGGCCGAAATTTAGTGCTTTTCAAAATGTTCATTTACATTTTCTCTCTATTTCGTCCTGTTCTGTTTGATCTTTGCCCACCAAATGTAGTATTTGCATTCAACAGGGCTTTGTTGTAATGCTGATAAATTTTATATTGCTATCAGAAATCAAAGCAGAAAAATAAAACAGGCACCAATGATCGGTGGGTTTTACCAAAACGTTCAACATCATTGCTGGCTTCATCCGATCACCAAACTAGTTGCAATTGGTGCTTTAGCTAGATTTATTTTCAGTGGGGTTGGAATTGATAATTATACTGAACGGCAAAAGTAAGTTAGCACTCCTGATTTTCCTAACCTAACTTGGGCTAAACCTTGAACATAAAATTTTGTGCTCTGTTATTTTTACGGTTCTGAGATTACCAACTATAAGGCTCAAAGACTCGTTTGTCTCGCTTTTTGATTTCGAAATTGATATCTTATATGTGCTCGAAATACAATGCTGGAACATTCTGTGCTAGCATAGTATCAGGCGAGCAATCTTTATTAAGTTTCCTCCCAGTAGTTGCTCTGATAAGCAGCAATTAAAAAGCTATCTAATTAAATTTTTCAGTAATAGTTAGTGATCTAACCCAATGATGTCCCTTAGCTTTATCGTCGATATCCGTACTTCTTTTAGTCTCGTTGCCCGCTCGCGGCAACAGTGTGTCTTTCTCGGTTGACGGATCATAAGGAATTAGAGTGAGCATTTGGTCAGCTTCACTCTCAGGAAGCTCGCCTCTCACCACAAATATGTAATATCCCTCTGCTTTCAGTTGAGCCAGAAAGAGGGAGAGGTAGGTATCCGATATGAACTTGGGGCCTCGTTGCATGCTGTTTAAGTTAAACCACTGAAACCCAACATTCAATATTTTACCTCGTTGTTCAGCTGTAGAGAAAGCAATTCAATCAAGTCTCGTTCAAACGCCGGATGAAATCACTTGCAAACACACGATGAACACGTCTAAAATCGCAAACAGTGGGTTGCCTAAGGCTGCTCTTGAGAACAGAAAACGAAGTTCTATCACTAGACAAAACTATACCAAGAAAAAGCTAGGAATTGATTCCAAAAAACAGTAAAAATCAAATCCAAATTGCGGCTCGTGAACAGAAAATCACCGAAGAGAAAGCGAAATTTTGTTCAAAAAGCGCTTTCTCTCTATTTTAAAATTAGAGATAAAACTTGACGCCGCAAAACCACTCGCATTTTCGCTCTAGGTCCTGTTTCGGCGTGACCAAAATCACTACTCCAATTTGACTTCAAAAATCATGAAAATGTGTGAACAGATCTTAAAGACAGCGCCCCATTACAATTCAAATTCATTGAATTGTAAAAACCAAGCGCACTGCAATATAGCTTCGCTCAGCTTACAGCATCGCAGCTATAAAAAAATGTTTTGCCTTATACTTTAAGATTTTATTTTGCGTTGTTAAGTCGTGGGCTTTCGGGGGGGGGGGGGGGGGATCAACCTCTAAGGAGCGCCCCTCACATCATGAATTTGTGTCGCCCAAACAGCTTCGGTGAATTGCATACTTAGAGTCTAGTAAGCCGACGAGAGGCTCTAAGAGCAATTAATGCCCTCTGGGCGCTACCTGTTCATCTCGTTTTTGAGGACAAAAGTCAAAAGGGTCAGACAAAAATCGGTCAAGCGGCAAATTGCATTAAAAAGATCACCTGACTAATATAATCGCAAGTTTGATAGGATCACCTAACTTTGAAGAGACCAAACATTAATTAGGAAAAACATTTAGAACACAACCCAACTCGAAACAACAAGAAAAACAAGTCAATGCCGCACGTGAAAAAAAAATCCCATTGAGAAAGCGAATTTGTCCAAACACCGTTTTCTCACTATACTTTAAAATCAGAGCAAAAAAGTACTCCACAAACAACTAGTTTTCTGTGTCAGCGTGAGTAAAATCACTACTCCAATTTGAATTCAAATCATGAAAATGTGTAAAAAGATTTTAAAAAACAGCCGAAGAATTCCTTAAATGACTGAAAGAGTCGCTTCGGCCCTAAAACAACTCATAAAGAAAACTATTACATACTGACACAACTTCAATCAAATTAAAAATGGCAATTTGAAATCAATGAAATATTTCGCCCAAAAAAACCAACAAAAAAAGAAAAATAAAACTATTTCATATAATAGAAGATCACATAAAAACAACAAACGTTCCTTAATCAAATAATCAGATTCAGATCCCTAAAAGCTCACACGACAAAAAATAAAGTCATAATAGGCTAACGGATCTGTTCAATTTTGATGAAAAATCAAAAAACAAAGTAACTGTCAAAAAATTCAAATTTCTCGGTTTCTAATGAGATTTCTGAATAAAATTACTGTTTTATACAATCAGAACTGCACTAAGGCGTCTATTCAATCACTTAAGGAGTTCAATCACACCAAATAACTTAAGGACACAAAACAACGGGCGAAAAATAGTTTACATAGTCTAAAAACCAGCCAAAGGGAAGAAAACCTCTAAATTGACAAAAAAAAACAAACTTGACAAAACTATCAATAAAAACTTAAAATATTAATATAGATTAATCAAAGCTATTAATAAAAACAACAGTCGAAACCAAAAAAAACTGCTTGAAAAAGGGGCACGTAAACAACAAACTTCGCTCGCTTGCAGAAAATTTTTTCACACAACTTTCTAGCTCTTTAAAACAGCTGTATGAACAAATAAAACACTATCGCTCCGCTAGCTAATTTTTCTTAACAATCCAACAACTCCCAATTTTTTTAAGTATTTCATTTTCTGCCACAAATTCATTGAATAAAATAGATTCAAAAAGACACTTCTCCAATGCTCCTCTTCGAGTCGTAAAGACAGCGCCACAATATAATTCAACATTTTGGAAATAGAACAAAACATAGCTGGCAGATTGCCAGAAAATAGCCAAAATGGCTTTGTAGATCTGCAGTCTAAAAAAACAGTAAAAAAGACAGACCAAAAAAATTCGTCTTTTCATTGAAGGCTGATATGTCATATTTTGATTAAAAATCTGTATAGGCTGATATGTTATATTTTGATTAAAAATCTGTATAAGTCTTTGCTGCCTCTACCAACTGCTCTTTAATAATCTTCTTTTAGAATTACACACACCCATTTGACGTTGTCTCTTTGAAATAAAGTAAATAAAAGTCAATTTCAAAGTGAGGAAGTCATTTTTTGAGTGAGGTAAGTCAAGTGTGACCGAAAATTTAATCAAACAAATGACCAAAAAACTCGCTCCAATAGGAGCAAAAACTGACATCAAGCACGCATTTTAGTTGAAAATGCATGAACGAATGAACAAAAAGCAGATGAACAAAAAGTGCTTGTGAAGTCATATGGTCGTAACAAAAATCGCGACCACGAAACAAAAAACATAGCCGGAAGAAATCAGAAAGCGACTCGAAGCGTCAAAACTTCACAAAAAACCGTAAATGCAGCTAAAGCCATTAACTTTTGAATTAAATCATTAAATCATAACCTCTTCAGGTCTGATCTAAAAATTGGTGAAATTTAAACCACTGTCACCAAGAGAAACAAAATGCAGCAGAAATTTATATTATTGAAAACTATTGACAACGTTAAAATCCCATATAAAATAGATCGTCAATTTATTAACTGGCTAAAAAGCTGACAGGTCTATCAGTTGCCCTCAAAAAATTCATGATTTTAGTCTCAAAAAGGTTGCGAACGCAAAAGGCAGATAAAACTCTTAGAAAACTAAGTTAAATTTTTCAAGAAAGAAAGCTCAAATTTAAGAATCAGAAAACCACTACACTTAGATCTCTAAACACTGCGAATAAAACAAGATTAACACATGCTTCTTTCTTGTTGTATATATGCTAGATAAAAAGATTTCATACTAATTCAAAAAATAAATTAATCATAGAAAAGACATAAGTAACAGAATAATATTCGAAAGCAAACCATAACAAGGCCACAAGAAAATTACAATAGGTAGAAATGAATCGAAATTTTGGAAAAAGCTTTCTAGAAAACTCAGTAGTGCCTTATGTTGAATGAAATCAATTGCAAACCAAAGAATAAACGAAAAGAAAAAGCTGAAATCATTCTATTTTTAACGGAAAAATCAGCATAACCAGTATAAATGTAGGTGCAAGGACAAAGCTAGAATGATGCAAGCTGGAATGTGAACAATTTGGACACAATGTAAAGAACACCGTAACAAAAAGACTAATTCTTGATTTTTGAAAGGCCAAAATCAAATTTAAAAAATCAAGAAAAACGAATACATTTCATTGGTCAGCATTCGAGACATAGGAAAGACAACGAGTCATCCGAGACAAAGATTCAACCTCCTGAACAGAACAAAAAAGGCAAAGGCAGAATTCAAACATACGAAACATTGAAAAATTTCGCAGAAAAATGGTCAAAAAATTTTTAAGCCTGCATTTGAAAAAATTTCTAACTGTTTTTCAAAAAATCAACGCCAAAAAATAATTGAAACTTTATTAAAACGAAATAAAGTCGCTCATGTTGTACAGAACGACTATTTCTAGTAATTAAAACCAAAATACAAAAATACAAACAAAAAACTGAGAAAAATTGAAAAAAAGCTACCAAAATCGGATCATTTTTATAAAATGTACATTTTTATAAAAATAAAAGTACATCGAGGTAGAAGGAGGCGTTGAGTATATTAACTATCAAAAAGAAGTTGCCATATTAACTGATTCTGGACTAAAAAACGGCTGAAAGATCCAAAAATGAAAAAATTAATAGAAAAAAGCATTTTCAGGCTCTGCAAAACACTGTGATATCAATTTACGAGGTTTACATTTCAATATAGCATCGAATAAAAATTATTTCTACAAAAAAAACAAATTACAAGCAAAAAAACTGGGCCACTTAGACGAAAAACGGTTAAAAAGAGTTATCTGTATGCCTCATTCTGTCAAAAAATACTTTTCAAAGTCAAAAAGTCACTCACAAAACGCGGCGCATGATTAAGAAACTTTTCTCGATCAGAAAAATTATTTCACACGGCAATTTTACTCACTTTCGCTTTTAGCTAAAAAAACAGCGTCTGAACGAATAGTACTTCCGGTAAAAAAAAACCTTAAGAAAACCAATACTCCTCTTCGAGTCGTAAAAAAAACCAAGAGAAGGCGAATAATAGCCCCAGGTATCACTGTGCGTCTATTAAACAAAAACGAAGGTCAATAATAGCTCACTATTGCAGCTATTAATAACAGCCAAGTGGTAAATTAATATTTTGCTTCTTGAGAGGTATTGATTTCACGAATTAAATTGTTTGAACACCTGCCATTCATTATAATCAACTCATATTTGGGTCCCCGAAAGAAAATTCTGATAACAGCAGGTAAAATTGAATTACCTGCCTTCCGAGTTTGCGAATCGTGAGCCAGTGATTGTTGAAATTACAGATGAAGGCAATTTCAGCACTGAAACAGTACAGCAAACAGTTCATCGTGAACAGCAGCCAAACAGGCAGTCAGTTTAGTGCGATCAGACAAACCATGGTTTCAATTCAGGCACAGCAAGAAGTATAGTTGTCATGTTACTCCGATAAAGTCACCGAGAACTTCTGGCAATAATCGAGAACAACGCCGCGGTTCCAATGTTAGCCTGAACCTCGAACAGATTTCTGCAGTCACGTAAGCATTTTTACTTAACACATGCATTGCGCAAGAACAGTCGGAAAGCATTGTGCAAATAGACACTGCTAACACTCGGCATTTTCAAACTTGCAGGAGCGTTTTAATGAACTTTGACACACTGATGTGCAGATCCAGATACTGGAAGGCCAGATTATCCTATACAGTGTATGAGATCTTGAATCTAACAAAGTTCGCGTTTCGAGCAAGGTTACGCGAACCTGCCTAGAAAATTCACATTTACCTCTCAAACCGCTCCTCGGAAAATGTCAAAAGTTCTCAGTGATTTTATCAACATCACAAACGATATTTAATAAGGTATATTAAATAGATTTTATGAGCAGACCAAAAAGCAAGTTATAGATCAAAGGTCCACCATGGGTTCTGTCCAACTAACCAAGGATTCTCAAGCACCATAGGAGCAGCTGCACTGCCAGCAAGCTCCAGTCTAATACTCCACAGCTGCAATGCTTTCTCTATCACTTGGACTGAGAAGTATCCACTGTCATCATAATGGTGGCTACCATTCGGACCACCTTCCTCTTCCTCTGCTTAAACAACACAATAATCACATTATAGCACAACACAATTATAGTCCTGTAACTTATGGACCGTTTTAAAATCAAGTGATTAATCGCGGGTTAGTATTTCCTGAACTTGAAATAATTGTTATCAAGAAATACTCAACATCAATTAACGAAGAACGTTTTATCGATTAGTAATCAATTCTTTGTCTCGAAACCAAAGCATGGTTTGACAACGTCCATGTACTTTGTGCCACGGGTAATTTTAGATATTTTTAAGATATTTTTAGATATTCACTACCAATAATTCATTATTGCTATTATTATCCTAATAGAACAGTTTATTTTAACCAAATCTACATTTTTTTTTTACCTCCGGCGGAAAATGAACTTTCTTCAACGCCAGCCTCCTGTAAGTTGTCGCGCTCCAGCTGGTCTAGATCTCGCGCTATGTCTGCAAGATCAACAGCAGAAAAGTAGTCACCTAAAAGCATCACTTTTACAGACATCTTGGTGTCTAATCTGAGTCTCAATTCGACAGAGTTGCAATTCAGCTATTACATAATTTTACAAAATTTTATCTCTGATTTGACCATATGCGATGTGAAATACCTTGAAGCAAAGCGTTCAGGCAATGCTGTGCACACAAATTGCCTTGTTGCTAAAAACAAGAGCATCATTATCAGATCACAGCTCACAATCTGAAAGGCTTCCAAATACAAACGCCCATACCTTTTCAAAGAAAATTGAATCCATAGATGTCAGCACCTTCAAATCTCCAGTAATCAAAAGTATCTAAAAACAACTACGTTGGTAAAGTAATGTTTATGATATCTTTCAACTGGTTTTGGATTACACTGACATTGGAGCTGACAGAACAAAACCACGAAGGACAAATACAGTATTTAATATTCTAACCACTTGCACTGCGCCATCTGAGGGGTCTATAAGAAGAGTTGATTTACATCTTAATGATTATACACACGTTTCAATTTCGGGACTAAGGTTCGCAATTACAACTGTTTTTTAATAACGATTCGACCTAATTTAGGATGAGCTAGAGTTCTTTTAAAAATTGGGAAAATGATAAACCATCAGCGGCAATAATTAATGCAGACTTGAGAAAAAAAATAATGGTAAATGAAAAGCTTCTGAAAACAATTGGTAACCAATAAAAAAGGGCTGAAAACATTAAATTGAGTCAGAAATCTACATAAAACGCACTTAAAATTTATTTTTTAATTTAATTAAATGTCACTTTTAATTTAAATTTTACAATTCAGTGGAATAGCCCACTAAAATGTCTGCTAACAAGTAATCGATCACACTCTCCTAACTGTTTGACTCAAAAAATTAAAATCACATCACAGAAAGACTAAACAAGAAACACGAAAAAGACCTTCTCACACGGTGTAATGGAATCCCCACGAAAAAATTAACTGCTGCATGAATATCTTTTCAGAATTTAAGAGTAGACGTTCTTCGTGAAATTTGAAAACAAAGAAGCGGGACTAACAAAAATTTTCGAAAATTTAATGACAATCGTAAACATAGCTGGCAGATTGCCAGAAAATAGCCGCAATAGATTCGTAGATCGGCAGTCTAAGAAAGACAGACCAAAAAAATTCGTCTTTTCATTGAAGGCTGATCTGTTATATTTTGATTAAAAATCTTTATAACTTATTGCTGCCTCTATTAGCTGATCTCAAACAACCTTCATTTAGAGTGACACACACCCATTTGACCTTATCTCTTTGAATTAAAGTAAATAAAAGTCAATTTCAAAGTGAGGAAGTCATTTTTGAGAGTGAGGTAAGTCAAGTGTGACCAAAAATTTAATCACGCGCATGAACAGAAAAACTCGCTTCACTAAGAGCGAAAAATGACGTCACACATGCAATTCAGTTGAAATTGCATGAACGAATGAACAAAAAGTGGCTGTGACGTCATATGGTCGTAACAAAAATCATGACGACGAAATAAAAAAAAAACCAAGAGAAGGCCAATAATAGCCCCAGCTATCGCTGTGCGGCTATTAAAAATGAAAAGCAATTCCAATGTTGCAACAACATAACTTTCAAAGATCCGCACACCGCTAAATGTCTCTAAAATCAAAATTTATACTCGTCACGAAAAAAAAGTTTCTGTACAAATTATCGGACACAAAGTTGAAAATTAGTGACAAGAATAGCTTTTACCGAAAAGGTTAGTTTCTCAGTTCTCGTTGCTTCAACAATTGAGTACCACTCAAATTGGTTTACATCAAATGAAATAGACGTATAGAAATAGAGAAAGAATGGTAAATAAAGTACAAAGTTCACTGGCCGAAAACGAATGGGTAGAAGATTGCCAACACAGAAAACAGGCAAAAAAATCCAGACTCAAATCCATAAAAGACGCAGTCCCGCTTCAAAGTACAGTTGATTGGTCATTTATTGGCCAATCATTAATTGTGCACAAAAACAGCATAAAAAGTATACACCAGAAAAATTTCGTGATCTCAAAAGCTGCACGACACGGAAAAACAATTCAAATACAGACCAATGCAACTACATCGGTCTAAAACAACGGAAAAAAATTCTGACAATAAATATCACTGGTAGACTGAAAAATCCCTGATAAAATCAAAAACAAAACACGCTGAAATTTAACAGCTCGGGAAAATTTAATGAAAAAAAACTATCTATTTTGCTTTTTCCCTATTCGGAGAAAATCAAAAACCAAAAGCACGACAAAATGGCCAAAAAAACTCAATATTTCAAAACAATTTCAATCAAAGAAGCAATCCAACTTAACTCTATTCAACTGTTTTAGTACAAATTGATCTGACTCTAATTACACTTAAAATAAAACTTAGAAACCTACAATATATTAAAAACAGAAATGGGCAAAATTGTACAAGTCAAATTTGTTACCCTATTTATTGTTACTCAACAAAAAATAGAGCCAAAACATGAACAAACTTGCTTCAGCTATAGAAAAACCTGTAGAGTCCAATACTTTTCGAGTCGTAAAAACCTGTAGAATCTCAATACTTCGAGTCGTAAAAAAACCAACACGTTTAAAATAATTGCCTCAAACTTCGTTCGAGAGCAATTAATAAGAGAATAATTTGAGCAGTTATAATATCAGAAACTTAGCCAATTTGCTGCAGCATATACGTCATCTGAGGCGTAGAAAACACATCCAAAGAAAAAAACAACGTTATAGGATTTAAAAAAAAAACAATTCTGTGGTATTTTTTTCGCGCATTTGTTTGACATTGTTACCCGACATATTAAAAGATACAGAATCTATTACAAATCTGTCAAGTATGTTATCGTAGAACTTGAAAGCATCTAATTGAATTACCCATATCTGCCTCAAAAATTCACTTCAATAAAAAAGGCATATCTCCAATACCTCTCGAGTCGCAATAAGATGGCGCTTCAGCATAGTGCTCTTCGAGCCGTAAAAACAGAAAACCATAATGCCTCCTCGCGTCGAAAAAAACCCAGGAAAATCCATAATCCTCTATGAGTCGTAAAACCAAATTGACTACAACTTAATATATTGAGTTGCTCAAAATAACTGGCCATTCTAGCATAGAGCAACTTCCAAAGATCTTAGCAGTACTTAGGATCAAGGAAATCGGCCTTTACTTTCCAAAATAATTTATTAAACCCTTAAAACGTGGCAAAAACTTGGGAAAATGAGACAGTCTGGAAACTACGAAACAGAGAGACAACATTGAAACAAGTTAAAGAAGGTAGGTACGACAACCTCAGCACTTGTTTTCAAAATATTCAAATTAATAAGGCCCTAGCCACAGAGTTTTGATTAAAGATAATTGATGGCACTTATAATTTCTGCTTAAGAAAAATTACGGCTGAAGAAAGAATGCAAAACCGCCTGGGGCAAACATTTAGGAGCTTCTTGTATATTTGCACTCAGTTTAGGTTCAAAATGTACAAAAAACGATTCAATTTCGATCTGTAGTAAAAACTGAAATCCTTACTTTTTAGTGCGTAGGAGTAATTTCTTTTCGTTTTAAAATCGATGAAAATTTCATCCGTAGGTTAACTATGATACTATTGATAAGCACTGTCTTCAGATTTGATGACATTTAACACCTGATTTTAAACCCATTCATTTCTTCCTTTTCGAGAAACAGAAGTACTCAGAGCCTATCATAGCAATGTTACTCTAGAAATGATCAATGCAAGTCAAAGTTAGAGCAGTTTCTCTCGTAGCAGCGAAGAGAGATATCAAATACTAATCAAAAGATCGAAAAAGAGCTGTCAGCTGGCTAACTCGTACATGATTCACTTAACAAATAAAAGTCTGTTAGTATGTCCTGCCGTTGATTTTAGGTTACCTAAAAGTTTCCTTCAACTCTATTAGGCATTGAATGTTTTTAGACGGTTGCCTGTCAAACCACGGTTATTGACAGAGGGGTCAAGTCACGTGCACGTGAGTTGACCCCTTTGTCAATAACCGTGGTTTGACAGGAAACCGTCTAAAAACATTCAATGCCTAATAGAGTTGAAGGAAACTTTTAGGTAACCTAAAATCAACGGCAGGATATAATAACATGTGACTTCAACTTTGATTTGTTAAGTGAATCATGTACGAGTTAGCCAGCTGACAGCTCTTTTTCGATCTTTTGATTAGTATTTGATATCTCTCTTCGCTGCTACGAGAGAAACTGCTCCAACTTTGACTTGCATTGATTATTTCCAGAGTAACATTGCTATGATAGGCTCTGAGTACTTCTGTTTCTCGAAAAGGAAGAAATGAATGAGTTTAAAATCAGGTGATAAATGTCATCAAATCTAAAGACAGTGCTTATCAATAGTATCATAGTTCACCTACGGATGAAATTTTCATCGATTTTAAAACGAAAAGAAATTACTCCTACGCACTAAAAAGTAAGGGTTTCAGTTTTTACTACAGATCGAGATTGAATCATTTTTTGTACATTCTGAACCGAAACTGAGTGCAAATATACAAGAAGCTCCTAAATATTTATCTGTGTCCGTGTTCACAATTATGTGCTACGATAAGTTCAATGGACCCAAGCTGCCAGTTTCTAAATAGTTTGTGAACTTTTTGTATGATCCTTTACTAAGAAATCATACAAATCATATATGACCTAGTATAATAACAAAGAATTTTGAATTTTCTCATTTGCTCTGTTAACTGTTGCTACTACAAACTATGGTTTTATTTGTTCGTTCTAAAAGTTTCTATTAGCTTTTCCAACGCATTGCATGATATAAAAAATTTGTATGATCCTTGTATGGCTACTAAGAAATCATACAAATCATATATGACCTAGTACGATATCAAAGAATTTTGAATGTTCTTTTTTGCTCTGTTAACTGTTGCTTCTACCAACTATGGTTTTATTTGTTCATTCCGGAAGTTTCTATTAACTTTTCCAACGCATTGCATCATATAAAATATTTTGTATTATCCTTGTATGACTACTAAGAAATCATACAAATCATAAATGACTTAGTACGATTACTAGGAAAACATTTTTTTCTTCCTAAAGTGTGGCCGCTTTGATCGAGTTTTTTGGTATCAGTAGTTTAGCGCATAATGATTTACGCATTTTAGTGTAAAGTTTGATTTTTTGTATGATCCTTGTATGACTACTAAGAAATCATACAAATCATATATGACCTAGTACGAAATCAAAGAAAGTTGTATGATCGTTGACCCGGGTGTTTCCTAGTCATCACTCAAGACGTCCTTTGAGATGCTCAGTAGTTACACCGCCTCCGCGTGGTTCCCGTTAGCTTACGTAGAACCTATAGCCCGGCAGTATATAAGCCTGATTTATCTTTATTGTTTAGCCAAGTATCGGTAACTGCAAAAATATTAAGTTTATTTTTTCGTTGCTCTATACTACACTTAAGATTGGACTCAGTTAAACTATCAATACAAATTAGCAGCTCATCATTATTGTTACGGAAAGATTTCAACTCACAATCTATTCGACTACCTTTCACACTTCTACTCGAGACCAATAACACATTTCAACTATAAACGGAAAACCAATCAAACTCCTAGTGGTTCAAAATAAGCAGAAAATTTGAATGCTTTTAATCATCAAAAAGATCTCGAAACACTCGACTTCAGGCCATTTTCCATTAGTGACAAAACCGAGGAAAAATTTTCACGTAAACGAATCGACCTCGGTTCCAGCAACGGATATACAAATTGTCAGCGAACATGATTCCTCAGCTCAAATCATAAGTTCATATCAACATTTTGGCAATTAATCAAAATACCTCAGAGTACAAGCTCGGAAATTAAGTGCTCCAAAGTATAGACATGCGCGCCTCACAGCGCAAATGAAGGTTCCAAACCAACAAGATATAGCTCAAATGACAGCTTTTTAACTTGAAATCAGATTAACAAATCAAAATAAGTTAAACGGAATTGCTCGCATGAAAATGAGTGCGTGCATGCTCATTCGTATTTCAGCTGTTCTACGAACTTTCCTTTCCTTTGTAAATTTATTTTGAACCGGTTAAAAATTCTTTGAATAGCAAGATAATAAACCAATACCTCCTAGTTAAAAAATTCACACGAACTTAATGAAAAATTATGTGGTAGAACTCTTAAATTAGCTGAAATTTCAAATGTGATTTTCAAAAATAGAGACATACAATTAATATTGCCATATTTACTGACTATTTACACTTTGGATGAAGCTATTTACAAATATAGGCAATCAATGATGCTAATGAAGACTATACGCTAAAAGAAACTACTTTGCAAAGAACAAGTGCAACCCAATTCATTGACAAGCTTTCGTGGAAAAAATTCCCTCGATATATTCAAAAACAGTCACTTAATCCGACCCTAAACTTTTTGGATTAAAATGCCATGTATATTAAAAGTGCCCAACATATGATGACATTGCAATTAAGCTGACGTCGGACAAGCTTTGTCATCAAATTGGTTATAAATTGCTTATGATAATTTCACTGAATAGAACATATATTGCTGGTAGCACTAGAAGCAGAGCTGATTGAGTGATTCCTGGCCGCAATTGCATTTAGATGAGGCGTAGAAGGCGGTGCTATACTGTTCAGAGAAAGCCTGCTATTCCGTAGAGATCTCTCTCGGTTCCTATTGATAGCTTTACTGTATACATCGTGATCGAAGTAACCAGACCCCAAACATATTCGTTCCTGAAGTTCATCGCTGACTCGTTCTATAGAGGTTTCAAATACCGCTACCAGAGGTTTGTGATCACTGGTGTTGATTAACATGCACGAGTCATATAGGAGGCATTTCAGATCTTTTTGTTTCTTACCGCTATATAAAATCCGATCCGTGAAAGCAGGACATCTCTTCTTACCCGACGAATCGTAAATATCCGAAAAAAGATCGAACTTGTAGGTAGGCAGGAACGAAATCGTAGGTTCTGTTAACTGGGCGAAACATGTACCTTCAGTTTTGCTGATGTTTAACTGGTCATGGGCAATTAAGATACTGAGAGACTCTTGCGCTATTTCATCGTCATCTTCAACATTCCCATTCTGTTGTAATTTGTCGACGTTAACACTATTGGAAGGACTGATTAACGAATTGGTCATTATTCTCCGCACCAGACGCTTTATCTCATCATAATTCAATTTCAGTCTAAAATTCAGATCTCCCATCCATATTACATAGTCGAACTTCTGAAATATTGATTCTTTTGCTGTCACCGTCGTAGAAGTTCTCTCGGTCAAATTAGGTGAAGCGGGAGGAGGTCTTAGGAAGTGTCCCCTGTTTTCAGAGCTTGAATTAAGAGTTTTTGGAAAGGATAGGTTCTTCACAATGGTCTGATAATCGCGTATTCTGTCTTGTAGTCGGTTCTCGTGAGGGGTTAGGTGGGAATTGACCAACAGAAAGGAAGTGCCGAACAGATAGAAAGCAACACCAAGAGCTCCTAAATATATTCAATCATTAATACAAATCACCAAGCCAGATATCTTTAAAAGCATGCAGAGAAAACAGACGGGGTAATATTTTAGTCAAAACAACAATTCCAGTTAAAAAAGAACCACTTTTTGAACTTAATCAAAAACTAAAATTCTGATTTAAAACCTCACCCTTGGTCTTGAACTGCTTGGCTGCCCTCGTTTGCACAAAGCAGTTCTCAAACTGGCTCAAATGGAAGATAAGATCTCTCCTCACAAAAACGCACATGTACAGAACACCTTCTTGCATCATGTGAGCTAAAACGTGCGTAGGTCCAATAGTTTCCTGCAGCCTCACAACCCACTGGCTTCTTTCTGGGCTACTTTCCTGGGTTGATATCACAAAAATATCAGGAAGGAATCGTTTTGAATCTTCTGCATAATTCACTAGTGGATCTTCAGATGGATAAAGTAAGTCAGAAATATTGTCGGGTAAGAAACGTCCTTCTGCCATGTTCCAAGTAGCACATAAAAGGGTAACTTTTCCATTTGGTATCAGTCGTTCGTATTCATCTTCGCGCGAGGCAAATCCAGCTATTGTCGAGTTCAATCTCTGGGTTGTGTGTTTCTCTACAAAATTGCAGAATTCTTTCCGCGATTGCAAGGACATCTTCAATGCTCCAGAGGCAATCGCAGATTTTGGTCTTCGTGGCAATGAAGCATTTGCTGACTGCAGCCGGGCTGTTCCTTGATGAACACTAACAGAATCTTTATCCGTTGTTTTCAAGATGACAAATGTAGAGTAGTCCGCTTCATCTTCACCCAGGCTCTCGCCGTCTGGAAACAGTTTCAAACATAACCGACTAAACGTCGGAAGAATTGCTCTCGAACGACTAGTGGGAGCTCTAATCAATTGCAGCCTGCTTCAGTCGGGGGGGGGGGCTAATGGACCTAAGAAGTTCAATAGTGAGCTTCAAATAACCGAGAGACACGTTTACAATAATTGTTTCTCTACGAGAGCAATTAATAAATTTTTTCAGTGAAAGGAGCCACTGATATTTCAATAATTGCTTCAAACCCTCGAGTTTAACCTTAACCATACGCGGCATATTGCCGGAATAGCTGCGCAACAGATTTTTGTGACGAGGAATACAGATAAAAAACAGATCGGATTATTAAGGCTTAATACAATTCACCAGAAACCATAAACATTGCCGCAGAGACTATAATCTCAAATGTGAAACAAAATTTTGTATTATTAGAAATATATCTATAGAAAGTCAAATTCTTTAAGGATGGTCAAAAACTGGTGAACCCAACAAACTGTACGGGCTAACAGTCGCGAAATAAATGTTTATCAGAATTCAGCTGTTAACCATGCAGTCATTGGTAAAGCATTAGGAGGATAAAAATCAATTATTGCAAAAAACTATCTAAAATTTAGGTCTGAAAACAAAACAAAAAACGTTTGTTTGGCGTCACAGCATTTCAAAAACTCAGCAATCATTTCCATTTTATTGAATGAACAGTTCTTATCAATTTAGTAAAAACCACTGCAAAATTTTAATTTCTCGGAAAAACAAAAACTCAGGACAAAACATCGTTTATTAAGAAAGCCCCACGAAACAAAAATTTCGCAGAAAAAACTTATGCAGAGCAAATTTAGTAACTCACAAGAGCAGATCATCAACTTAGCATGCGAGAGTAAAAAAAACTGCCAAACACTAGACACATAGTAAGTATGTAAATATAGTACCCAGGGAAACAGAATCGAAAGATTCGAAACATTTTATTTATTTGCCAAATTTCAAAATATTTAAATGCCCATTAACAAACAGTCACTAAATTGTGAACAATAAAGGCCAAAAATAAATTGATTTATCGAAAAACAGTGTAATATTATTTCCAGAGTGTTACATATTCATGTAGAACCTAACGTCCAACGTGATGAGACGAAAAAAAGTCAAAACAAAGCTAAAATGAAAAAAAAGTGAGCCAAAAGTGATTAAAAAAACGCTCAAAAACAGTTTTCTTTAAGCTCCGTTCTCTTCAAAACATTTTTGTCGTAAAATCATTCAATCAACGTAACGCATGAACCAAAAATTTCTCTCAATTAAAATTAGTTCTCACAGCAAATTTACTTCCGTTTTAGGTCAAAACGCGGTCTGAAAAACAACTTCCTGGAAAAAAACAACGATCCGCAACGCTACAGTACCCTTTCAGATGGCATAAAAACATACCCGGCAGATTGCCGGAAAACAGCCGCCGCTGAATACCATAACAAAGATTGGGATTAAGAGAAAAAATTTTTGTACAAACAATTTTAAGGTGCGAACTATTTTAATGTCATTTTGGAGCTGAACATCTTCCTGTTTTGTATTGGGACCACACAGGTGTAATATAAATACAAATAAGCATTAGAGATGGTAACTAAGAACAAAGTTCGAGTAACGGGCATCTAAAATCGGGCTTTATGGGTTTCTATTTCTGCTTTCGTTTTTTGATACTGACTCTGTTCATTTTGAATTGCTTTGCTGAGCAACTGCTGTCTAAAAATACTTTTAGCAGAATGAGAGAAAAATGAAACTAGCCTAGAGAAGTCAAAAAGATTTTAAACAACATGTTGAACAAGCTGCCAACTAAGGAAAAGCGAAAAATTTTTATTTGACGAAGTAAAAAACATGGCTGGCAGATTGCCAGAAAATAGCCGCAATTGCTTAGTAGCTCTGCAGTCTCAAAAAAAGTAAAAAAAAAACAGACCAAAAAATCGTCCTTTCATTGAAGGCTGATATGTTATATTTTGATTAAAATCAGTATAAATTTTTGCTGCCTCAATTAGCTGCTCTCATATAACCTTCATTTAGAGTGACACACGCCCATTTGACCTTATCTCTTTGAATTAAAGTAAATAAAATCAATTTCAAAGTGAGGAAGTCATTTTTGAGAGTGAGGTAAAAGTGTGACTAAAAAATTAATCACGCGAATGAACAAAAAAACTCGCTCCACTAAGAGCGAAAAATGACGTCACCCACCAACTTCAGTTGAATTTGCATGAACGAATGAACAAAAAGCAGATTTGAAGTGGTTGTGACGTCATATGGTCGTAACAAAAATCGCGACGACGAAAAAAACCAAGAGAAGGCCAATAGCACCAGCTATCGCTGTGCGGCTATTAAAAACATAGGACAAGTCCTGTCGTACAATTCAAAGAATTTTCATTCACTAAACAGAACATACCCGGCAGATTGCCGGAAAATAGCCGCCGTTGATTCCAATAAGCATGATTGGGATTGAAAGAATAGAAGATATTGAAAAAGATTTTTGTAACATTTTTTTAAGTCCGATTTATTTTGATGGCACTTCGTAGTTGAACATAACGTACATCTGTTTCTTTGAGAGAGGCTACATGGGCTACTATCAATACCAATAAGCATTAGAGATGGTAACTAAGACTTATAGGAACGACTTTCAAATAGTGGGCATCTAAAATTGGGTTTTATGGGTTTATCCCGTTTCCACTGCTGACTTCAATTTTTTATACTGATTCTGTTCATTTTGAATTGCTTTGCTGAACAACTGATGTTCAAAATCACTTTTAGTAGAATAAGGGAAGAGAGAAACTAGCCTAGAGAAGTCAAAAAGATATCACGCAAAATGTTGGAAAAGAGGCAAAATGAGGTAAAGCGAAACATTTTTTTATTCGACGAAGTAAAAAAAAGGAGCGCTATAATAGCCGGCTGAGATGAGGGCGGCTATTAAAAACTGGACCTAGAACGGACTATGAATGGATTGGGAAAACCATTTAAAAAAATCCAATCCAAAAAATCGAAAAAAAACAGTCAAAACCAAAGTGAAATTGCCGCATGTGAACAAAAAACCACCAGCGAGAAAACGAAAAACCGGAAAACTAACAAAAGAAAAGTACCTAACAAAAACCGATAAAGCCTCTGCTTTAACTCCACAAAATTAATTGGCAAATACCTTGCCGTAGGGTTAATTTCCAGTTTTTGAACGACTACCAATTTGCAGAAAAACCAACAAATTTCATAGAGAAAACCAAGGAGAGAGAGAGAGAGAGAGAGAGAGGAAAAGAAGGACAAAGTCAGAAATAATGATGTCAACAGAAATCTCGCACAAAACCATCCGCACATTCTGCTTAACGACCATTATGTCGAAGAAAATTTTTCTAAATCTTCTGATGAAGCATTCATCCGCAAAACACATGGCAGAATGATATAAAACAGCAAAAAATGCAGCGAAAACAAACCTGGAATAATTAATTCGCATTATTTATTTCAGGAAAGTGTCCTGTGGTACCAATTATGGGAAATATCTGTAGAAAAACTCTAAATGAGAGACTGAAGAGGAAGAATTAAAGCGACAAGCACAATCAGAAAGAGCCAACAAAATAGGCCAAAAATTGATTAAAATTACTCCATTACTCCTAACAAAGACAACTTCAAGTAAGTTGATATAATTTATTTCGAAAGCAGCCGAAATATCCAGAGCAACTAAATTTAACCACAGGATATGCTTTCAAAAATTGACGAAAACACAATTGCTGAAAAAGCCTTCAATATGACAAAATAGTGAAAATAGCTAAGAAAGTGATTTTGAAAGTGCACTATTTATTTCAAAGGGCGACAAATTCATCCAAACTAACAATATTATTAATTACGATAACGGAGATAAACACTTTCAACCAAAAATATGTAATTTAAACAAAAAAAATGCTTTGAAATGACAAATGCCTCGCGACAATTGCTCCAACCTCATTTTCTCACACTCCTCCAAAAAATGCAAAACTACCAAAAAAACATTTCCTCTCTCCCTGCGCTTTACGTTTCTTCAGAAATTTGACCTAAACACTTTTTCAACTCACCGCTTTCTGTTTTTAAATACACTCTAAATTACCGATAAAAATTGACCAAAAAGACTCAGAGCTGACTCTGCTATGAAGACAACCCTTTGAATGAACTCTCAAAAATATTCATGAAACTTTGAAAAAATAATTTAATAAAATCTCAAATGAACTAAAACCAGAAAAATTTAATTATGTCTTTATATAACACAAGTACCCCTAAAACAAAAACCTTGAATCTAGGCCATTTGGAACATTATATTGCACCAAAAAACACCTAAAACAAAAACCTAGAATCTAGGCCATTTGGAACATTATATTGCACCAAAAAACACCTAAAACTGAAAAACTGTTTGAAAAGTCCCATGTTTAAAATAATTTTGCGCAGAATGAGCGAACAAAGAAACTAGCCAAGAGAAGTCAAAAAAGATTTCACGCAAAATGCCGAAAGCGGCAAAATGAGGTAAAGTGAAACATAGTTTAATTCTACAAAGTGAAAAATTTAGCAGGACAAGTCCTAAAAAAGAATACAAAGAATTGAATAAAAACTTTGAAACACTAACGTATCTGACCAGCAGATCAATTGAAGAATGCCAGCTAAGAAGAAGAAACAATCTCAAAAATCGAGAAACTAAAATAATCGAACTCAGCAAAAATATAACCAAAGCTAAAAACCTTGAAGCTTTCCAGTGGCCCGTAAAGAGCAATAAACTTAGAGAATGTCAAAGAATTTTGAACACAATTTGATGAAAAGCGGTTAAAATCTGTGATACCAATTGCCTCAGAACCATTTCATTGTCTCCAGGGGCCTTCGTTTCGGTAGCCCAATGTCAAGCCTTAAAAGGTTTTATTGGCTCATAAAGATCGATAAACTAGGAACATGACAATAACTTTGAGAAAGTTCAAAAATTTTTTTTCAAATTTTATCAAAAAATTGCAACATTCGTAATATTAAAACTTTCAAACCCATTCCATTGCCCCTGAAAAATATGTGGTAACATACTATTAAACCCTAATGGAAGTTGCTTGCCCGCTGTGGCACGAAAAGCTGAAAAGAATCATTTTCAAAAAAACTGAAAACTTTAAAAAAATGCTAAAATTTGCGATTAAAAGTACCATAGCCGGCAGATTGCCGGAAAATAGCCGCCCTTGATGCGCCTGATGCACATCAGGGTTGAAACACCAAATGAAAAAAGAGATAAATTGACCGTTTTCTTTTCTATTTTTTTCAGTGTCAAAAAGAGTTTCAGTTGGATTCTAAAACTATACTTAAAACTGTGCAATAACTTATCAGACCTTAGAGGAGATTTTATGGCTCTTGAGGCTGTAAAACTCAAACACTGGCAAAAATTTGAAAATTGCAGGTTGTATCAAAAAATTACTCATTTCGTGATATGAAAAAGTTTAAAACAATTCAAAAGCCACTAAAAACAATGCAGTCATCTATTATCAGACCCTAGAGGAGGTTTTCTGTTCCCTGACGATGGAAAAATTGATAAAATAAGTATCATTCTTGCAGTTTATGTTAGCAGTACCAAAACATATAACTCATAGAATGGCAATAAATAATTCATTTTGCAAAAGACTTTTAATCAACTTAACTTTGACAAACGTCAATTCGACAACTAATTGAACAGTCACCTCAAAAATGACGAAAAATCGTGAAAAATCATCATTTTGGGTTAAAAACTTCCAAAAATGACCTGTTAACCTTGAATAATGGACTTTTCAGCAGCTGCACCACTCTAAGGACTAGAAAGACTACTAACGCCAGCTTATGGCCTCTTATCCAAAGATCAAAGTCATTGAAAAATGTGTGAAAACATCTGAAAAAAAAGGACAGAGCACCAATAAATCCAAATCTTTGATAGTAAAAACAGGAGCGCTATAATAGCCGGCTGAGAAGATGAAAGCGGATATTTAAAAACATAGCTGGCAGATTGCCAGAAAATAGCCGCAATAGCTTCGTAGATCTAGAGTCTCAAAAAAAAAACAGTGAAAAAGACAGACCAAAAAATTCGTCTTTTCATTGAAGGCTGATATGCTATATTTTGATTAAAAACATGTAGAAGTTTTTGCTGCCTCAATTAGCTGCTCTCATATAACCTTCATTTAGAGTGACACACGCCCATTTGACCTTATCTCTTTGAATTGAAGTAAATAAAAGTCAATTTCAAAGTGATGAAGTCATTTTTGAGAGTGAGGTAATCAAGTGTGACCAAAAACTTAATGACGTCACACACGCACTTCAGTTGAAATTGCATGAACGAATGAACAGAAAGCAGATTTGAAGTGGTTGTGACGTCATATGGTTTTGGTCACGTATTGGGGCGCTGTCTTTTTTTAAAGATCTGTTCACACATTTTCATGATTTTTGAAGTCAAATTGGAGTAGTGATTTTGGTCACGCCGAAACAGGAAGTGGAGCGAAAAAGCGAGTGGTTTTGCGGCGTGAAATTTTTCCGCTTTAAATTTAAAGTAGAGTGAGAAAACGGTGTTTGAACAAAAATTCGCTTTCTCGCTAGTGTTTTTGTTCACATGCGGCAATTTCACTTTGATTTTTACTGTTTTTTCAATTTTTTGGATCGGATTTTTTTCTAAATGGTTTTCGCAATCCATTCATAGTCCGTTTAAGGTCTAGTTTTTTTTAGTCAATGAAAATTCTTTGAATTGTACGTCAGGACTTGTCCTGCTATGTTTTAATTTTTAAGATTTCACAGAAGAACTACCGCCACTTGAGTTCAGCTGCTGACACTTGTGAACGAAAAATTTACATCGTGCAAAACGAAAAAGTCGAGGGCGTAGTCTCTTGAAAAGTCAAAACGTTCACGTGAAAAAGACCAACACGTTTACAATAATTGCTTCAAATTTCATTCGAGAGCAATTACTCGATTCTAAAGATTATTCAACAACTAACAGCTGAAATCATAATGTCTCCTTTCTATTTTTCAATTGAATAAGCAAAATTCTCGCACCCTTTTCATCCTCATTATCTGCATCTGTTATGAGGGTTCTTGTGATGACTGTATGCCTGCTCTCTGATCTCACATGATCCTCAGAGACCATCTCATTAGGAAGCACTCCAGCGGTCCCTGATTCCACCTCTTGTTGTTCTTCGTCCATGCCACCCACCCCAATCAGATCCTCTTCCTCCTCCTCTTCGAGCACCACACTCTCCTTGATATGACTGGTGCCCTCTTCGTCATCGTCCGAATCAAAGTACAACACTGTCCGTGATCTATGGCGACATACAAAATTACAAGCTAAGTCGTCCAGTGGTGCTCAACAATCATGTATTAAAAATGTTGAGCCTCGACAAACTAAATTTACCTTAACTTCCTAGCATCAATAAACTTGCTTATTAATTACCTTTTCTGGTAACTGCATCTTAATAGCAGTTACTCGTGTATTAAAATTAAAAGTCAAATGAAGCATTTGCCTGAACAAGTATGTTAGAGATTTTTGAAAACCAGGAATTAAGAAAATTGTTAGTACCTAATAAAGAGAACTGAACAATTGAGATACCATTTTATATCAAACATTGATTAAAACTATTTGCAACTAAACAAGCTATCAGTTAAAATTGTAAGTCACTAGTATCAGTCAAACAATCAGTCAAGCAATTTTAGGCGCTTACCTTCTGCAGATTTTGTAAAAACAAACAGCAATTAAATAACTAACTAGCGACAACAAAGGAGTTGCAGAATCAACATCAAAAACTTATTGTGCAATGACACAAATTTCCGAGAACGTAGCTATAATGTCTTAAATAATTCAGTGTTTATGCAACTGAGCCCAGGAACGACGTTAACGACGCTTACAAAATTGAACACTGAAAGTCGTACCTTCTAAATTTAGATGAACTGTTGTTCTCCATTGATGATGACGATGCATGTTTGGAGGAGGAGCGAACAGGGGAGCGCCGACTCTTACCGACCGGAGGTTTCATCATTTCGTCACTGGGCGATACAGGGATGCTCTCACACAATTGGACACTATTGTCTTCTTCCTCGCTGAATGGAGGCGATGCTACCGCAGAGTTTTGATCACCATCTTCAGTAGATAATTGTTGCTGAAAAACACACCTTTCTTGTGATTGTTTCATCGAAACTTAGAGGCTTAAACTATTAAAGTTTACTAGATGAACTCTGGTGTTGAGTTGTCACATAATGCCTACAAAACTAAATTCAATTTATTATATTTTTTTCTGGCGCTATCATTATCTTATTGACCTATCAATCAGATGTCACATGTAGACCACTCACTCTCAGAAGCTTGATTCTAACATCCACTGACCTCAAACTGATCAAATCGATCTAGCCAAGGCGATCATATTCCTCACGATGAGATGGTAATCTAATTTAGAAATTATGTCCACCAGGGCGTGAACCAAAACTTTCACATGCCAATCAAGTAAAAAAATTTTGAGCCAATAAAAGTTTTGATTTAAAAAATCAAACATAACAGACTAACATTAACATCTGATGAATTGCTCTCAAACTGGCTCAAGGAAGGGTCCAGCTTTGGTAAGACCTAGCTCAAGCTTCATAAGGAGGTTAGCCTCAGTGAGTGGATGCGCAGGGGGGAGGGTCAATATTTGCTTGGCAAAATCGATCAAGCTTAAAAAAATGCATAGAGACCTACTGTAGCCAAATAATAACGAAAACCTCCTTTAAGAGCAATTAAATTTTTAGCATTATTATTAGACCAAACACTTGCCTTCTTTCTATTCATTTGTAAGCGTGTGAATTAACGGAACGATACTGGTGAGAAATTAGCTCATTGTTGTTAATAGCTTTGAAAAAGAATAATTTTTACAGTTACAAAAAAGGACAAGTAGCCAAAACTGTGCGGTAACACCATTGAAAAACGCATGTGCAACAGTAAAACAACATAGCCGGCAGATTGCCAGAATATAGCCGCAATAGCTTTGTAGATCTGCAGTCCCAAAAAAACAGCGAAGACAGACCATAAAAATTCGTCTTTTCATTGAACGCTGAGATGTTATGTTTTGATTTAAAATCTGTTTAAGTTTTTGCTGCCTCTATTAGCTGCTATCAAATAACCTCCATTTAGAGTGACACACACCCATTTGACCTTATCTCTTTGAATTGAAGTAAATAAAAGTCAATTTCAAAGTGAGGGAGTCATTTTTGAGAGTGAGGTAAGTCAAGTATGACCAAAAATTTAATCACGCAAATGAACAAAAAAAAACTCGCTATACTAAGGGAGAAAAATGACGTCACGCACGCACTCACTTCAGTTGAAATTGCATGAACGAATGAACAAAAAGCACATTTGAAGTGGTGGTGACGTCATATGGTCGTAACAAAAATCTTGACAAAAAAAAACATAGCAGGAAGAGTCCTGGCGCACAATTCAAAGATTTTTCATTGACTAAACAACAAAACTCAACATAGAACGGACTATTAGTGAATTGGGAAAACCTTTTGGGAAAAAAATCAGATAAAAAAAACAGAAAATCAATGTCTTAATCCCGCATGTGAACAAAACAAACCACTAGCGAGAATTATATTTGTCTCGGCAAAATTACTTCATCAAAACAACTAGTACCTACTAAAACCAGTTATGAGAATTGTTTGAAAATACTTGAAGCCAAATCATGAAAAAAAGCTCTTACAGACAACTTGGACTTAAAAAAACTGAAAAGTTAAAAAAAAACTTTATTACAAAAGCAAATAAATCCGAGGAAAAATTCCTTTCAGCCAATAGGGTATCCAGATGCCCGCAAGACAATCGGCAAGTCATAATAGGCTAACAAACTTGCCTAAAAACAGAAAAAAAAGAACCGCAAAAAATTGTAAAATTGTTTATTTCTCAAAAATTATTTCTCAACAAAAAATGCTGCATATCCACAAAACCGTAAGCACTTGTTGTCTGAAAATTTCTGAAGTAATAGGGCTCTTTTAAAAACCCATTTGAGGCAGTAAAAGAAAAGAATCGTCAAAAATCAGCAAAATACAAGAAAAACCTCCGAATTAGCATAAAAATCATATGAATTTTTAGAAACGTTCAAACCACTAGAAAGCCAGCTTATAATCAAAACAAAATCATAACCAAACTTCTCAACCAAAAAATTTAAAAAACCGCTCTAAAATGCCGCACGTGAACAAAAAATTTTGCTCGCTAACAGAATTTTTTTCACACCTCAATTTCTCGCTATCTAGAAAACAGCGATATGAACAAAAACCACTCTCTTTTCGCTCCACTCTTCATTTTGTTCAGCAACAAAATCACTCCAAATTTTTTCACGTGTTTCATTTCCTGCTTCAAAATTCACTACAATAAAATTGATTAAAAAGGACTTCTCCAATACTCCTCTTCGAGTCGTAAAAAAAGAGCGCCCCAATACAATTTAAATTCTTTGAATTGTAAAAAAAAAACCAAGAGAAGCGCAATAATAGCCCCAGCTATCGCTGTGTTGCTATTAAAAATGATCCAACAATTGATAAAGATTCAAATTTCAAAGATCAGGCACAACTTTTCAATATATAAAACAAATTACTGAGTTTCTTGCAAATCGTTTCCTCAATTAACGTTGTTACTTAAGTACGAAGAGCTTTTATTCCAAATCTCGTCAAGCTTTATTGAGCACAAATTACTTGGCTGTACTTTAAACCATATAACAAATCCGAAGCTTTCAAAAATGTCCATAGAATAAATCCGTTCAACCTTTGGAAAAATAAATTATTCAAATAATTCGCTCGGAAATTTTCTACAAGTTTTGTAATCCGAAAGGAGAAAATCTCTAGCCAGAAACTCATTTTTCAATTTTTCATAATATCGCTATGAATAAGGTCACAGAATAGAACATTAATCACCTCGTCTAAGTTCTGCGCTTCCTCTAAGGTACTGTCGAGAGGTTCATCCAAATCTTCACTGACGTCACAGTCACTGTCAACGTTCTCCTCCTCCTCCTCCTCCTGAACTGATTGTGCCCGCAGAAACGCCTCAAGCTGTTCTGTACGGCTGCAAAATCAAAAGTAGAACAATTATAATTCTCTTATTGCTATTCATGTTATCAAAGTGATACGTTCACACGTCATAGATAGCAGAAATCAAAATTTGGATGAGATTTTATACAAAAGTTGGAACAGTTAAGAACCTGGACGTGGCCACAAACAAAAAAAATCAAATCCACACTCAATTCAAACTCACCGGTTAGATATGCAGTTATATAGATTCTGAAAAAAGTTCAAAGTCAGGATAAGCTAGATCCAGTTTTCGTTACATTTACATCAACGTGACATTTCATCATAGTTTTTGGAAAAGATCAATAGCTTACTGATGAGATTAATACTTTTAAAAAATAGTTACTTCAGTATCATATTATTTCTTCCACATAGACTACTTTTTTGCATTTCTTTTCGACAGAAAACAATATCTAACACTGAACACGCAACATCTAATCCTGAATTGCAATGCATCAGGAAATGAGGTAACAATACAACTTGTTGTTCCGACCCCCACTTTAGTGGGGAGGGAGGAACTATATACTCAAATGGTTCTTTTTTGTTCAGTCAATTTTGGCCGATCGATATATTCATCGTAGAGATATGTGAGTGGTATCAATGAAAAGCACGTACATCCTAGAATATGGAAATAAAGATCTCTTCGAATTTCGTTTTTTACAGGGAGTTATCGAGGTTTAAAGTTTTGTTATTACTCGAGTTTTTGTTCAGATTTTCCGTAAATTTTGCTAAAATTTGGCTCAAATTTGCTAATATAACCTAAAATAAGTTAAAATTTTTAACGGTAGAGTGATATTGTTACCGCTAGAGATCGAAGAACGTTGTTGAATTGTTTGATTTTTGAGATTTTTGTGGCTAAAAAGTTGGATAACTTTTTCATCAAAATTTGCAAAAAATATGCTTTGTTGGTCCACTTTGTTTAAATTTGCCGAAATTGGAGACCTAGAAACCGCTGACCCAATCTCCATAAACTTCAAAAGAGCTAGTTGAAATCCGGTACCCAATAAAAAGTTAAAATTGTGCCGTTTTTTTATGCAAATTTAACTCGAAACATTTGAAACACTGGTTTGTTGGACGCGCACCAAAACCAGGGATAGGTTTGATATCATCATGGATTCTTCCAATCAGAAATTTTATAATTTATATTTCGATGCTGCCTTTTTCAAAAACTTTTTGCTTTTATTGTTTTTTTAATGTTGAGTACTGACATTTTCAATTTAAGCTTTAGCAAACTTGAACTGAATTCTTGTGTTTTGCCTTCAATTGTTATTCTTTCAGGGGCTGCGACACAGTTCTCTCGCAGAACTTGGGATTTTTTGTGCCCTGTATTTGTTATTAATATTTGTTGTCGTATGCCAAAATATTGGGCACTAAAAGGTCACAATGGCCAACTAGAGATATGTAAATGAACTTAGTAACTGATATCAGTTAAATAGCCTATGGTTTTATTCACTTTTAAAATACCTTTTTTCAAAAAAATTCAACTGATCACTTTTTGTTCTGATTTTCGTCTTTTTTTTCGTATTTTACAATTTTGTATCCTTTTTGTAATTTAGCCAAATTATTGACAGATCTTACTTTTTTTTCTTCAACCAAACAATAGTTTTTCTGTTGGTTAAACACTTTTGACTGATGTCTTCAGGGATTAAACAATTTGTTTCAGAAGAATTTTTAGAGTTTTCAATACTTTTCATCTTCTTTTTGTTGTCATTTCGAGATCGTCCTTTTACAAAAAAAAGCTTTATGATGTTCAAAGTAGACGCAAGTGAAGATTTATTTCCGCGAGGTTAAAATTTCATAAATTAAATCGCTTCAGCACTATGATTTCGTAAATTTGTTTGCATTTTTTAAATTCTGCTTGTATTTAATGTTATTTTATAGACTATTGAGTTAGTCTCACTAACAGCAGGCGCAATTAGCTTTCGAAGACGTTGCAAAACAAACTTTCTACTCTTTTAGTCGAAAGCTTATGTTGGTCATGAATTTTGAAAATATTGGTGTTTGAGAAAATGGAATTCTGAGCATCTCTATATTCAAGTCACATCACTTATCCATTGAATACATTTTGCTCTTGAGAGTGGTTTTATTCTCCTCAAATGGTCTTTGTTCTCGGTACAACCAGTTTTAATTAAAACATTTGTGATTTTTTGCATATTCTCAATTTTCGCAGATTCCCATTTTATAGGTTTAAATTTTCTTTTTACAGTATCGCAACAATGTGCGGTCCTCTGTCAAAAAACGCAATTAAAAATTGTTAATGTCATTAGTTAACAGCTGAATGTTTAATTGGCTGAGACACCATTTTTGTGCAAATTTTGAATTTTTTCTTTTTGCATGTTTTTGTCGTTCTTTTTGTAGTCGTATTACATATCCTGGATAATGAAAGGTCCCATTCACTCTCTAGTGAGGAATAAAGGAATCTCTCAATGATTTCAGTTGATGCATAATGTTTCCAATTAGTTTGACATAAACTCTTTTCAAAAGAAGCAACATTTTATTAAACTTTGGTCATTTCTTGTCGACTTGTTACCAAGTCGCATCGAGGAAAAATCCCATTTTTTTCTAATGAAGTACAGGTAAATCTGCTTTAGTATAAGTTTCATCTGATGCAATTTTGATTTGGTTATTAAAGCTTTTTTAAAAAAAGACAAGTTTTGGTCGTAATTAATATTTGTAATTATTTGAATCTATCGCCGTCTTTTCTGGTAGTCATATTAATGACAGGTCTCATCGACCCTCTAAGGTAGTTTGTTTTATTCATTTAGTAGTTTGTTGAACGATATGTTATTGTTTTATTCTCTTCCTCATTTGGTAGAAAATTGAGTAAAAATGTAGATGAGCGGGGTCGGAACTTTATGTGCCAAAAGACGTCACATTAAATTTCCCGATGAAGATTATTTTCGCTAATCAATATAGTTTCCATTCAAAGTTGTGTATTCAAAGCAATAGATAAATCTTTGAATATTCTTTGAATATATTTAAAATTTGAGTCATAATAGGAGTTTCTCGGAATGATGAGCTTCTCATGATTAGAAAACGCACTAAAATTATCCTGTTAAACGGATAACCAGTCTGTAGTATATGGCCTTTGGAATGCTCTAAATAAAAACTCGATTTAATTGCTTCCATGATTTACAATTTCGAAATTATTTTTATTCAAAAACTTTGGTAAACTTTCCGGCAATAATTCTAAATCAAGTAGACATAGTTTTAATTTTGCAAATATAGCTGCAGCAGTTCTAGGGAAAAGAAACTTGGCTGAATTCATGTCTTGGCGAATGTGAAAATCATACGAAAGCTTGGCGAATGTAGTCAAAAAAGGTGAGTTTATGTCCTCATTTTTTGCAGTTCATGTGTGGAAAATTGATTACTAATAGACAGGTGGTTTCTTGGTTTAAAGCTAAACAAACAAGGTCGTCGTCGTGTTATAAAAAATATACAGCCGGTTAGGTGTGAATATTCATTTGTTTTCAAAAATCTTGATGTTCATTTTCTATCACTGCAGAACTTCTGGAATTAGTTTAAATGACTACCGTCATGAAAACAAAAATTGTCGCGCACGAACTTGGACATGCACAGCGCGTATTTCGATTCATTTTGTCAAAATTTCTAGACTTATTTTCCAATGACCTTGAATGAAACTTTCTCTATCCTAATTGAGTTTTCCTAACGAATGAGCTCTTGATAAACTTCCAGCAATATAGCAAATAGCGAAGCAAGGTCAATTTTAAATAGCATCTCTATCTTGTTTCTAGCATAACTTCATATTTATCGTCACCTTGATTTCACTTTTGATGCTGAAAGAGAGGCATCTAATCATGCACAAACTACTGTAGGATAGTTCCTATTAGATTCATCTCTCATGTAGGACTCATGACGTCTTTACATAGATGTTGAGCAAATGAGCATTCCTGAGCCTTTGTTTCATTTTAAATTAACCGCTAGTTTTTTTTACATTTACATGAGAAAGAATGAATTTTAAATACCTGTTAGATTCCAATTTCTCATTATTATCAAAAGAATCTTCACTGTTGCTCTGTTGTTCAATAGTTGATTCGTGACCAGCGCGTTCATCTGAATCTCCGATTGGTTCCCAATTTTTAGTTGCTTGTGAATGTTTACCAATTTCGGTCAAACCATCTTCAGTGATAGCAGTTTCCTCTATTTTCAACTGATCGTTACCTGGTTCAATAAAATCATCTGAGTTGGCACTATTGGAAGTAAACACACTATTGAAACTGTTGGTTGTGGAAGCAAACGTTTCTACGTCAGAATCACTAATGAGTTTGCTCGCTTTATTTTCCAACGTGCTCTCTGTAGCATTGTGTTGTTGTGCGGTATATTCCCCATTGGCATCCAACTCAGCTCCATGTGCTTCCAACTGAGCGGAGGAGTAATGTTGCTCGTCGTTAGTTTCCGTATCACCTGTTCAAAACTACTTATTTAATCATGCTTCATTTTAGAAGCTTTCTACGAGCAGATGAACTATATTTCACAATTTTCAATTCCATTCAATAATTAGCAAATAACTGCATAAAAACATTCACTTTGAAATACTACCTTTGCTCGCCGAGCTGCGAAGTTGTTCAAGCTGAGCACCATTAAAGACTTGTGGTTGAAAGCTGTCATCAATTGATTGTTTCTCGTGTCGTTTCGATTGCGTATATTTGTCCACCTGGTCTCTTTGTAGATATATTTTCTTTTTTCGTCTTCTTTCGGTCAAGACCTCCCCGCTGCTTTCATTCCCATTCATGTGTCAGCATTAAGCCGAACAATCCTGCTCAGAGTTCTCCTAACAGGAATTCATTAGTTCTTGGTTTCTTTGTAGCAGAATTACGAACAATACTTAGTCACTAAATCTGAAATATATACAAGAGCAAGCAATTCTAGCCAAATGGAACAATTCTAGCCAAATGGGCGTTTAGTAGAATATGAAAAATGAGAATTCTAGCCGAATTCTTAAACTTTACTGGCCAAACGATCTAATTGTTTAAATTAAAGTACAAAGAGATGGCGAATTGGTGAGCTGTCGTTGCTTAATTATCTATCGTGTGCGATTGCGTTACAATCCATTAAACCACACTAACGCATTTAATAAAAATTAATATTATTGCATGCTTGTTATGCATTTTTTCACCCTTAAAACATTTTTTAAGGTTTCAGGATCTTCGAGCGAATCTTCAGAGCTGGGCGACAAGTTGGGCTCAGAGCTTTAACAGTAGATCTTCTTCAGTCTACTGTTAAATTTATTAAAAGTAAGTTTTCCAATGCTTTAATTCAACTGATTATAAACGGAACAATTTTCTCGAGTGATGATGAGGCTTATTGTGGAGGGTATGAGGGTTTGTTCAAGGTCGAACGACATGACTCTCCCCTCCTTTGAGGAAATCGTTCCGGACTCCATAATTTTTTGGTTTGTCCTTCATTTCTGCCATTAAGTTAGAATTGGATTCAATGAAACTACAGTAGGCCACATTGTTCCAGTCCATGATAAATTACTGAGTAAAAAAATATTGAGCGAAGAAGGCTCCTCAGTTAATAATGATGACATCATTGTATAATGGCATCGTGTAATTGTTGCCTCCGTTCCAAAAAATAAAGGGAAAAATTTTCCGTGTACTGGGTCGTTTTTCAAATTTTGCTGGTGCAAATAATTTTACAAATCAACTGCAATTGTAGCTGAGCTCAAATGAGGATGTGATTTCGAAGCTAATTTCATTGTTGGTCGAAATTGTATGCGAGAAATTGACTTGAGCAAAGGTGTTTTTTCGAATTTGCTGAATATCAATCTCTGAATTAGTATCAATAGACATTTCGTTCGATTAAGATTGAAGTATGATATGATAACGGTTTTTCTTTTTTGAGGAAAGATTTTGAATAACTGATTGATCATCAGAGTTAACTCCCAATACAGGTTTAAATTTTTTTTTCGTATTTGCTCTTGAGAAAAGAGAGGACAAAATTTCGAATAATTCGAAGTCTATGATAAGACGAGAGACAGAGAACGTGAAGAAAAACAATCAACATAATAAAAACAAAAGTAAATGTGAATGATATTTTGATAGGGACGTAAGATCTGAGTTCTTTGATAAGAGATGGTTTGCAGATTTTCATTTCTTGTGCGATCGGTTTTCGTAACGATATTTGAAAATTTTACTAAGATATGCTGAAAAATGAATACTTTCATAGCATACAATGCTTCATTCATATTCTTGCGTAAGTTATTTGAAATACTTTGTTATTTGTTATACTCCAACAGCACCTAAACATCATCATAATTTGCACTATCTCCTATTACTATTATTAGTACATCCTATTCTTGTATCTCACTTTAACATTTTACAGAAAAATTGTTAGTTACGCGAAAGAACGTTTGCTTCTTAAGCAAACAAGCCTCGATTAAAAAAGGTTTTAATTGCCATTATTTTGAAAAGCTTTTGAATGACTCAATTCTGTGCACTTGAAAAACAATCGCTAAAAATTTGACAAACCAGATTCCGTAAAAAATTTCAAACTGTTTCAAAACAACTATTTGATTGGTTTTTGAGAAGGGAAGTACCCAAAGCAGCATAACAACAAAAATATTAAAAACAATTTATTTTCCATATTTTTGAAATATAGCAACAAAAAACATCAAAATTTAGAGTCGGCGTTGAAACATTACACCTTCAAAACCTAAGTTCAATCGTTATTTCATCAAACTATAAAGAAAAACTGCAAAAGAAGACGTGAGTGTTATTAGTCCAACTTCGTTTCGCTACAACAGTTGGTTGTCGAACGGCCAAATTTTCAAAAACGTTTTCTTTTTTCAAACACAGCCGACTAGCGTCGAAATCATTGCTCTCAGAGGACGGCTTCAGTCAGGCGCTGAGGGCAGAGTAATTACATTCACTAAAGAGGAGGTTTCAAATGCCGTCATAGGACGCTATTATATAACACTATAACCACTAACAAATCGAAAGCGAAGATTACACTAATTTTTACCCACTTTTCATTTTGATATTTAGTGGTGAATTTCCCATAATCCAGTTCAGCCACTGACACTAGTGAATGCGATAGATCATGCAAAATGAAAAGTCACCAGAAATTCAAAATGGTCAAGCAAAAAATTTTGCATAAAAGGCCAAACTGTTTACAATAATTGTATCAAATTTCGTTCGAGAGCAATAAAAACTATAAATAAAAAAATGCTTGACCTAATTTTCAGCAGAAGCATCTTCCCAGGCGCATATTTCAAAACAAAAAAAAGAGTCTCAAGATTTGCAACATCGAGAAAAACTTAGCAGAGCAAGGCTACAGCATTTCTTTAACTTACACTGTAACTTACCATTTAAGAAAAAAATGACGCAGAGTGAGTTCAGATCTATTTGTTAAAAAAATGATCTTAAATTCAATTGCTCATTTTTAGAAAAACATTTAAAAGGAGACACTTTTAGCAGAACTTTTTGAACTAGAAAAGTGTTATGGCCAGGTACAAAACATTATGACCAGATCCACATCAGAAATTCAGGGCAATTATATAAGATAACTTTCGTTTTCACACAAAATCGGTTTATATTAATGTCTTAAAATTATGCGTTCAAACGCTTAGACACAACTAGTGTAAACACCATCAAATGATGAAGACAGTCAACCAAGAATCAGCCGATTGATAAACTTTCAAAAGCGTTCTTCTTTTTCAAATATAGCCGACTAACGTCGGAAGCAATGCTCTCAAAGGACTGCTTCAGTCAAGGGCTGATAGGGGAATAATTACATTCACTAAAGAGGGGGTTTCGGATGACGTCATTAGACGCTATTATACAACACTATAACCACTAACAATATTAAAGCAAAAATTACGCTAAATTTGCCCAAAATTTCATTTTGACTTTTCATAGTAAACTTCCGACACTTCAGTTCAACAACTGACACTTGTGAATGAATGCGAGATAGATCATGCAAAATCAGAAGTCACTAAGAACTTCAAAATGTTCAAGCAAAAAATTTTGCATCGAAAGGCCAAACTGTTTAAAAATTGTATCAAATTTCATTCGAGAGTAGTTAAAATTATAAAAATGCTTGACCTAATTCTGCAATTTTCAGCAGAAGCTTTTTCCCAGGCACATATTTCAAAACAAAACAAAGCAGCTCAAGTTTAGCAACATCCAAAAAATTTAGCAGAGCAAGGCTACAACATTTTTTGAACTTAAACTGTAGGTTACAATTTAAGAAAAAAATGACGCAGATTGATTTCAGATCTTTTTTGTTAAAAAATGATCTTAAAAGCAATTGCTCAATTTTAGAAAAGTTTTAGAAAAACATTTAAAAGGAGACAATTCTAGCTGAACATTTATTGAACTAGAAAAAAATTATGGCCAGGTACAAAACATTATGGCCACATCCACATCAGAAATGTAGGGCCCCAATGGATTTATATTAACGTCTTGAAAATCATGCGTTCAAAATCTTGACAAAACTAGTGTAAACTATCAAATGATGAACACAGTCAACTAGGAATCAGCCGATTGATATTAAAAACAAAACAGAAAAACAAACAGCGACCAAAATAAAAATCAAAATGTGTACTGGTATTCGTGAACAATGCACTAAGGACGTAAAATCAGTTTCCTACGAAAAACTACCAAAAACAAAGGCTCGATTTTCTATTTGTAGAGCAATTAACTCCACCAGTTCCTCGTATTAATCAGTGTTTTATGGATACAAATAATCAGGGTTTCAAGACCTCAGAAAAATTTGGTGACAAAAATCAAACCACCGAAACTTAAAAATCACACAATTGAAGATCTTCAACAGCAGCGTAGGTCAATTGCAAACAGATAAGTCTATAGAGTCAACAAGTGGCTTAATACCTAAGGGGTTCGCAAAACAGCAGAAATACTTCGGCAAATTAACTCCTTGTGGACACATTAAAAACAACAAGGACCGATTTGAATTATTACCGACTGACGTCGGACAAATTACTCCTGCTCAATTACTGTAGCAGCACACATTTCACTACTGGGGAAGTACATATTTGTCATAAAAAAGACAATAATGTGCAAAAACAAGAAAGCTCGAGTAAATCTGCTTGATTTTTCATTATCTTAAGGCAACCAGAATCAAAATCTCTCAAAATTTTTCAGTATTCTGCCCTTTATATATATATATATATATATATATATATATATATATATATATTAAAAAATGATCTTAAAAGCAATTGCTCAATTTTAGAAAAGTTTTAGAAAAACATTTAAAAGGAGACAATTCTAGCTGAACATTTATTGAACTAGAAAAAAATTATGGCCAGGTACAAAACATTATGGCCACATCCACATCAGAAATGTAGGGCCCCAATGGATTTATATTAACGTCTTGAAAATCATGCGTTCAAAATCTTGACAAAACTAGTGTAAACTATCAAATGATGAACACAGTCAACTAGGAATCAGCCGATTGATATTAAAAACAAAACAGAAAAACAAACAGCGACCAAAATAAAAATCAAAATGTGTACTGGTATTCGTGAACAATGCACTAAGGACGTAAAATCAGTTTCCTACGAAAAACTACCAAAAACAAAGGCTCGATTTTCTATTTGTAGAGCACAATTGAAGATCTTCAACAGCAGCGTAGGTCAATTGCAAACAGATAAGTCTATAGAGTCAACAAGTGGCTTAATACCTAAGGGGTTCGCAAAACAGCAGAAATACTTCGGCAAATTAACTCCTTGTGGACACATTAAAAACAACAAGGACCGATTTGAATTATTACCGACTGACGTCGGACAAATTACTCCTGCTCAATTACTGTAGCAGCACACATTTCACTACTGGGGAAGTACATATTTGTCATAAAAAAGACAATAATGTGCAAAAACAAGAAAGCTCGAGTAAATCTGCTTGATTTTTCATTATCTTAAGGCAACCAGAATCAAAATCTCTCAAAATTTTTCAGTATTCTGCCCTTTATATATATATATATATATATATATATATATATATATATATATAAATATATATATTATATATATATATATATATATATATATATATATATATAATATATGAAATTTTGTCTTCTTGGAAAATAAACTGTTGCTGAGATTGCTACCTATCATCCATTAATCCAATAAAATAGTAATCCCATGTTTGACATGATTAAGATTAAAAATGAGCTAATCCAAGAGCGATCAAGGCTTCCGTCTATTTTTCCAGACAAAAATAAATGAATGAAGCAAAAAAATATAAACCTATAAATTTTGTTATGAGAAGAAGGAATTTTCAATTGAATATTAAATTGATTAAAAAAACGATCGTTTTCGAACATTGCTTTCATCGTCATGTTAAACAATCAAATAAAAATATTTACAAAGTATATAAACTTGTCTCTGAATCTATCTATTGAAATCTGAAAAAAGAGTAAAAAAAACAATTTCTGAAAAATTTTACAGTAAAAATCACATTTATATTTTAATAACATTTATTACACTAAACTTATTTCAATCTTTATTCCGGATTTTTTGAAATTCCCGGGTATATAGTTATATGTTCCTATTAGGGAGTTTTTACTTTCTTTCCTATCTTTTGTTATCCTTTACTTGTTGGGGTTGACATAATTTTGAATTAACAGAATAGTTGATTTTCGAAAGTAAAATTTTGCATTTGAAATGATACATCAATGTCAATTCCCACCCCGGTACTCGTTGCGCGTATTTAGGTTTGGACTCCAACAGCACTAAAACACCGTCAAAAGTTGCACTTCTCCTACTATTATTAGTACACCCTATCCTTGTATCTCATCTTAACATTTTATTGAAAAATTTTTAGTTACGCGAAAGAATTTTTTTCTCAAGCAAACAAGTCTCGATTAAAAAAGTTTTAATTGTCTATATATTGATTATTTTATGAATGACTCAATTCTGTGCACTTGAAAACCAATCGATAAATATTTGACAAACATGAATCCTTAAAAAACTTCAAATTGTTTCAAAACAAGTATTTGATTTGTTTTTGAAAAGAGAAATACCCAAAACAGCATAACAGCAAAATATTAAAAACAAAATAACAAATTTTCCACATTTTTGATATACAGCAGCAAAAAACTTCAAAACTTTGTAGTCGGCGTTTAAACTTCACACCTTCCAAACCTTAGTTCAATTGTTATTTTTTCAAACGATTAAGAAAAACTGCAAAAGATAAGACGTTGTGTGTATTATTAGTCCAAATTCGTTTCATTACAACATTCGCTTGTTGAACGGCTAAAGTTTCCAAAACGTTTTCTTTTTGCAGCCCAACTCTTACATCATTTTACCCCTCTGAACAAATTACCCCACACTCTTAGATCAATTTACCCCCCATAGACAAATTACCCCCCATATTACAACAAACTGGGAGAATTTTGAGGGAGGACATTAAACCCGGGGGTATTAGGCCACTGTTGGAGCTCTTTTATAGCCTTGTGTAAGTGCAGTTGAGCTACACTGCATGAAGAAGTAGATTTTCATTGTGTGAATTTGAAGTTTGCGTGGTTTGGATTCCCTCATTTTTCTCCACTAAGGAGCAGCACTGGAGAAGCAGCACAAAGCAGTCTGTTGAAGTTTTTTTTTAAAAAAGTGTCTAGATTCTAAAGAAAGACGGCTAAGATTTGTGTCGGAATTATCTTTCACTAACCGGTGTTCATCAAAATTTTCCTAACTTATGTTTGCTTTCCGGAATACGCAGCTGATTTCGGTACTAACACTCAATTCAATTATGTTTGAGAGGTAAATATGAGAAGCGCACCAACGCAGATAAATAATTTACATTGCCCCCTAAATTTGATCAGCATCTGTGAGCTCTGTTCAAAAGACATGCTTTTATTTCCACAAGCTGCAATCAACAATTGCTGAAATGAGAGTAGAACCTGAATTTAAAATTCTCCTTTCGAGCTAGTTTTCACCCAGTAGAAGCATCGGGAAATACAAACTGTTAATTGGATGCATAAAACAGAATTTTGCACACAAGTTCAATGCCGTGAACAAGGTCAAAACTGAGTTTTTCTATTTCTACTAGTTCACGTATTGAAAAGCTCTCTCAAGTTGAATATCAACAATATAGCTGTCAGATTGCTATAAAATAGCCACAATAGCTTCGTAGATCTGCAATCTCAAAAAGATAGCAAAAAAACAGACCAAAAATTGTTTCTTATCGTTAAATGCTGAGATGGTATGCTTTTTTGAGAATCTGCATAATGTATTGCTTTTTCTTTAACCTTAAGCACCTTCAATTCGAGTGACACACAATCATTTGACCTTATTTCTTCTAATTAAAGTGAAGAAAGGTTAATCTGAGTGATGAAGTGATTTTTGAGAGTGAGGTAAGTGCTTCTATACACTGACGCATCTTCAGTTGGAGTGATACACACTCACTTGACGTTATCTCCTTGAAATAATGTAAAGAAAGGTCAATCTGAGAGTGATAAACTCATTTCTGAGAGTGATGTAAATCATGTGTCATTAGGTGACTGAATAGAAAAATCGCTCCACTAAAATGTAAGAAGTCCAATTGCATGAGCGAATGGCGAAACAGATTTGAAGTGATTGGTAGCACGTCTTATGACAGTACCAATAATCTTGGAAAAAACAAGTTCATTCTTGAACTAGTGTTCAAAAAATGAGTAAACTTCAGAAAACTAAAAAGGAGTTGTTATGTCCAGCAACGTCAATTTCAAAAGCCCTTTACAGAAAATGAGTCTAAACGGCAAACACCAACTTTGTAGAAAAGCTACAGAGAGAAACCAAAAGGCCAACAAACAAAATTTTGCAAAAACCTGTATTTACGATGTAATTGAAAATAGGTTGCATCAAACTCATTGAAACGCGCAACTAAAAATTAACATCTATCTTTATATCTATAGAAAGGAAAAATATATCATTTTATTGAAAACATCTGGGTGACCACGTAGCAAAAGTAGCCGAGAACAATCAAAAGTGGTAACATTTTAAAAAACAAATGGTGCTAACTTAAACAAATCCATTATTCAATTAATTGGTACCGTTGAATAATGTCAATTTTGATTAAATCGGGAGCAAATTGGACCTAAAGTTTTTTATTAGCAAAAAGGAGCTAAATAAAGCAAATCATTCGACTTCTCTTAGAGAAAGTTCTGTGAGGGTTGTAAAAAATGTCAGCTATGAAAAGAAACTGAACTGTTTTTATCACTACTCAATAAATACCCAGGAGACTTGTTATTAGTACGATTAATTGACACAACAACAAAATTAACAACTAGCAAAATCAGGAAAATCTATAAAAAATTTTGCAAACACGTTGACATCAAATTCGTGAAGACCGTTAGATATTAATAAAACCAATAAATTGGGAAAAATCTGACTGAAATGTGAATAAAAAAGCAAATTGGAACTGTTAATCATGGGGCCAAGTGACAAAATAACAAAACAACGACAAAAGATATTTATATTCATAAAAATGTTAATTTTCTTCGAAAAGTAGTTTGAAGTTCCTTTAAAACGTTATTTCAACTCAAATCGGTAAATTAACTTGGAAAATCTCAATAAATAGCCCTTGAGACTAATCATTGGTGAGAATATATAAGAAGAAAGAACCAAAAAAGTCCGAAAAAATTTGAATACATTTATCGTGCAAATCTTGGACAACATTTAGTTGCCTTTTGAGGGGTTTAAAACAACTGCAGCTAGGCGTTATTAGAACGCATTTAGCACCCTTCAATAGTATTTGATGAGAATTAGATTAGAAAATTTAGTATTAGAGAATTTCAAGAGAAGAACAGAAAACACAGAAGTCAAATTGCAACTAATAAAAAAATCTCACAAAAAACAAAAATCTGTTTTCATCATTTTCTGACATAACTTCCAAACATTTCGAACCATGTCACACCTTAAAACTTTTTTGATCCTCTCATTCTTTAGTACGTCAGCGTGATTAAAATCACAACACCAATTTGACTCCAATTTGACACAACTCCAATTTGACACAACTCCAATTTGACACAACTCCAATTTGACACAACTCCAATTTGACAACTCCAAAATCACAACTCCAAAATCATCGTGAATTTACTTAGAAAATTAAAAACTACAGCATCAAATCAAATGTCAGAACAACTGATGACGTAAATTAACTTGGAACAGTCTTCTATACGTTCACTGTCTGAATGAATATGTTCTTGACTAACTTCAGTAGGACATTCCTGATTGGAGAACTGTATTTCCACTTCCAAAAGAGAAACAATTGGTTTTAGAATATTTGTGCTAAAGGCTCAAATAATGTTCCCTGAAAAGAAACTCAAGTTACTCAGTAAAATCTAGTCAATTTTTTGTTTTTAAAGACCAACAAACATTTGAGATACAAAAAATCACCAAAATGTTTGCAGAAAACGAGAAGCAGAAAACGTTTTTGCGGTTAAAATTGCGTTTGATTTTGTTAGTTACTAATTCGACAGTCTTATTCGGATTATTTCAGTCTTTCACGATTAGTTTACAACTGGGATGCCGCTCTTATTTTGCGTTTGGCTCGCAAATGAGAAACAAGGAATGTCGGCTGAACTTATAGCACGTTTTTTCAGTGGTTGGCAAATTTGTGGACTAGGATAAAGGGGTGCGTCGAAAAACGCAGCTGATTTGAGCAGTAAACAGATCGAGTCTTTCCTCTTATAGCCCTCCAGATTAGTGGTCAGATAATCTATAGTCCCTCCCCACATTCATGCTAAATATGGGGGTAAATCAAGCTAAATAATGGAACAGACTCGAAAGTTCAAAAAGATTTGAGAGGCAAATATAAGAAGCATATCAACACAAAAAATTCTAAATTACCCTCCATATGCGATCAGGATCTACAAACCTACTAGCGGTTTGCGGTTGCTACTTTTTATGTAATGTACAACCTCAAACGGACCGTTCTTTTCTGGGATCTTTTCCGTTTGTGCCCCCCCCCCCCAGTACGTTATGCTCCCCCCAGTGACAGAGCACGTGTCATTACATAGTAAATCATTATGTAAAAATATTGCACGTGCGTCTGGGGGTTGCAAATAATATGCACCCACTAAGCTGGGGGGGCACAAACGGAAAAGATCCCTTTTCTGTTTTAAAGATTTTAAGTTCGTTACGTCTAATATTTTCTGTCCAAAAGGCATCAGGAAAATATAAAGCCGAATTTTCAACTCATAAAAGAAGTCTATCGATCCCCAAAAAAATGGCTCAACGCTTTTACCGGATATTATCTTCATCGTGAATTTCCCTAAGAGAGCTAAGAATAGAAGCAGCAAATCGAATGCCAGAGCTGCTGATGACGCATATAGTTTTAGCGATCTTAAGTCCTCTAGTCGTTCACTTTTGGAATCAATTATTTCCTGACTCACTTCATTAGGACATTTGATCCCAGAGATAAGCTAAGCTTCTGAAAAATTTTGGCCTCAAAACAACGTCGAAATTTTCTAGAAACACTAAAACCCTTTAACTGTACTGTAAAATTTGTACCTGTTCTTGTTATGTTTCAGACCAGCAAACATTTGAGATACAATTTTCCGTCAACACAAAAAACCGTGTATTGTCACACGAATTTTCGGGAAAAAAGTGACACAAGAGAAATTGCCCAGTTACATGATGCCTTGAAAACTACTATGCCATGAAAACTACAACTATGCCCTGAAAAAGGGTTAAAAGATGACCCAATCAATAGTGGCAATTCAATATTGATCTTTGTTGAGGAATTAGCCGTTCTAAATCATCTTAGAACACCAATTGTTGAAGTGGTTTTCTCGGCGTTTCATTCTGGATTGTAGTTCAATATGTTCTAGTAGGTTCTCCGTAGAAATTCTAACAAAAACTCGTCAAAAAAAGATTTTGCACAATTCATCTGTACGTTTGCGTGCTGTCAGTTTGAAAACGAAAAGCGAACCGCTAGAAGAACTTTTTTAGTGCTTTTGCCGTTAAGAAACTAGAAAAATTACTACAGATAAAACAGAACGAAGTGATTTCTGTTCATCACGTAAAACTTCAGTTTGTGCCTCCGGTCAGAGTAATTCATAAATATAAGACAAAGGCCATTGACGAATAGCAACCAGCTTGCTTGACGACCTACGGCTAAAACAATGATAAAACATATTTTGAGAGGATCCTTTAGGTGGCCCACATCACCCTATATTTTGCGATTTGTTGTGTTGTCTCTACCACTCTGCCTTGAATAAGGGTTAAAAATTACCAAATGAATAGTGGGGATTCAATATTGATCTTATTAAAGAATTAGTCGTTGTAAGACAACTCAGAACACCAATTGCTGAGGTGGTTTTTTCGGCGTTTCATTCTGGATGGTAGCTCAATATGTTCTAGTAGGTTTTCCGTAAAAATTCTAACAAACATGAGTTAAAAAAACATTTTGTTAAATTCATCCGTACGTTTGCGTGCTTTAACCTAAGGAAAGCAAGTTGAAACGCCACAAAAACCTTATCCTTGCTTTTGCTGCTAAAAAAATCAAGAAAATCCCTATAGACAAAACAGAACGAAGTGATTTCTCTTTATCAAGTAAAACATCAGTTCTTGGCTCCGGTCAGAGTTATTCATAAATATAAGGCTCAAAGGCCATTAACTGCTAATAGTCAGCTTGCCTGACAACCTAGAGTCAACACATAGGCATAAAAACAGCTTTTATGAGCGGATCTTTTAGGTGGCCCAGTTTAGCCCATTTTTTGCGATTTAATGTGTTTTTTCAACAACTATGCCTAGAAAAGGGGTTAAAAGATTACTAAAACAACAGTGCCAATTCAAAATACATCTTGGTTTAAGAAATAGCCGTTCTAAATAACCATATAAAATCAATTGCTGAGGTGGCTTTTTCGGCGTTTCATTCTGGATTGTAGTTCAATATGTTCTAGTAGTTTCTCCGTAACAATTCTAACAAAAACATTTGCATGCGAAATTTTTTGCAATTTTTTGTGTTTTTTGTACAGCTATGACCTGAAAAAGGTTAAAAGATGACTAAATCAACAGTGGCAATTCAATACAGATCTTGGCTGAAGAGTTAGCTGTTCTAAGTAACCTTAGAACATCAATTGCTGAGGTGGCTTTTTTGGTGTTTCATTCTGGATTGTAGTTCAATATGTTCTAGTAATTTCTCCGTAACAATTCTAACAAAAACACTTGCATGTAAAATTTTTTGCAATTTTTTGTGTTTTTTGTACAGCCATACAGACCTTGGCTTAAGAGTTAGCTGTTCTAAGTAACCTTAGAACATCAATTGCTGAGGTGGCTTTTTCGGCGTTTCATTCTGGATTGTAGTTCAATATGTTCTAGTAGTTTCTCCGTAACAATTCTAACAAAAACATTTGCATGCGAAATTTTTTGCAATTTTTTGTGTTTTTTGTACAGCTATGACCTGAAAAAGGTTAAAAGATGACTAAACCAACAGTGGCAATTCAATACAGATCTTGGCTTAAGAGTTAGCTGTTCTAAGTAACCTTAGAACATCAATTGCTGAGGTGGCTTTTTTGGTGTTTCATTCTGGATTGTAGTTCAATATGTTCTAGTAATTTCTCCGTAACAATTCTAACAAAAACACTTGCATGTGAAATTTTTTGCAATTTTTTGTGTTTTTTGTACAGCCATACAGACCTTGGCTTAAGAGTTAGCTGTTCTAAGTAACCTTAGAACATCAATTGCTGAGGTGGCTTTTTCGGCGTTTCATTCTGGATTGTAGTTCAATATGTTCTAGTAGTTTCTCCGTAACAATTCTAACAAAAACACTTGCATTTGAAATTTTTTGCAATTTTTTGTGTTTTTTGTACAGCTATGACCTGAAAAATATTAAAAGATGACTAAATCAACAGTGGCAATTCAATACAGATCTTGGCTTAAGAGTTAGCTGTTCCTTAGCAAGTATTTTCTAAGTAACCTTAGAAAATCAATTGCTGAGGTGGCTTTTTCGGCGTTTCATTCTGGATTGTAGTTCAATAAGTTCTAGTAGATTCTTCGGAAAAATTCTAACAAAATCTTTTGCATGTGAAAAAGACATTTTGCTGTACGTTTGCGAGTTGTCACTTACAAAAATCAGGTCGAACCGCTAGAAGAACTTTTTTCGTGCTTTTGCGGTTAAGAAACTCAAGAAAAATTCCTTTAGACAAAACAGAACGAAGTGATTTCTCTTTAACAAGTAAAATTTTAGTTCGTGGCCCTGGTCAGCGTATATCTTTAATATAAGGCTCAAACGCTATTTACTGCTAGCAACCAGCTTGCTTGACGACTTACGGCTAAAATGAAACGATAAAAACAGTTTTTTGAGAGGATCTTTTAGTTGGCCCACTTTACCCCATTTTTTGCAATTTATTGTGTTCTCTTCAGCTATGCCTGGAAAAAGGGTTAAAAATGACCATATGAATAGTGGCAAGTGGCGACTCAATATTAATCTTATCAAAGAATTAACCGTTGTAAGTCATCTTAGAACACCAATTGCAGAGGCGGCTTTTTCGGCATCTCATTCTGGACGGTAGTTCAGTATGTTCTAGTAGCTTATCCGTAAAAACTCTAACAAAAATTTGTTAAAAAGACTTTTTGTTCAATTCGTCCGTACGTTTGTGTGCTTTAATTTAAGGAAAGCAAGTTGAAAAGCTAGAAAAAATTTATCCTTGCTTTTGCGGCTAAGAAAATCAAGAAAAGTTCCTATAGACAAAACAAAACGATGTGATTTCTCTATCAAGTAAAACATCAGTTCTTGGCTCCGGTCAGAGTAATTCATATAAATTTGGCTCAAAGGCCATCAATTGCTAATAGTCAGCTTGCTTGACAACCTACAGTCAACATATTGGCATGAAAACAGCTTTTGTGAGTGGATCTTTTAGGTGTTTAGCCCGTTTCTTTGCGATTTAATGTGTTTTTCCAACAACTATGCCTAGAAAAGGGGTTAAAAGATTACTAAAACAACACAGCCAATTCAAAATACATCTTGGTTTAAGAATTAGCCGTTCTAAATAACCATATAAAATCAATTGCTGAGGTGGCTTTTTCGGCGTTTCATTCTAGATTGTAGTTCAATATGTTCTAGTAGTTTGTCCGTAACAATTCTAACAAAAACACTTGCATGTGAAAAAGACATTTTGCTGTATGTTTGGGAGCTGTCACTTAAAAAAAATCAAGTCGAACCGCTAAAAGAACTCTTTCCGTGCTTTTGCGGTTAAGAAACTCAAGAAAAATTCCTATAGAGAAAACAGAACAAAGTGATTTCTTTTTATCAAGTAAAGTTTTAGTTCGTGGCCCCGGTCAGCGTACATCTTTAATCTAAGGCTCAAACGCTATTTACTGCTATTAACCAGCTTACTTGAGTACTTACGGCTAAAACGAAATGATAAATACAGTTTTTCTGACAGGATCTTTTAGGTGGCCCACTTTACCCCATTTTTTGCAATTAATTGTGTTGTCTCTTCAGCTATGCCTTGAAAAAGAGGTAAAAGATGACGAAATCAATAGTGGCAGTTCAATATAGATCTTAACTAAAAATTAGCCGTTGGTCTTCTTTTCCGGAATATTTGATGAAGTTTGAGGGATTTTGCTCGAACTATAAGTTTTGTACAAAAGGTTTTATGTAACGATTTTGGCCGGCAATGAGAAACATGGGTTTCAAAACTATTGAATTTATTATTTTTTCGGCTTTCAACCTATGTTCTCATATTACACGAAAAATCGTGTGAAAAATTAACACACAAGTTAATTTTTCTCTCCCGAAAACACACGACTTGCGACTATCACACGAAAAATCATGTAATTCAATGCTCACACGAGAATAAATTGTGCGATTCCGCACGAGAAACTTTTAGAGTGCAGTTTTAAATGTTGCCAGTATTTGGTTAGTCAGGTTTGTTTAGTAATTAACCCATACAAACGCCTATCGATGTAATTTTCATACATCAGAACCAGCTTCAACGCAACGTGAAAATCTTATTCAAAAACGAAGTCGAAGACACAAATCACTTAATTCTCCAAGACTATTTAACTTCTTCTCGATATCAAGAAGGGTAACTAACTAGTCTTATACAATACGAATAAGACTTGATTGATTTGTTTCTCGCAGGAACTCAAAAAAACATGAGTTCGAGGGCTCAACATTGCGTCTGATCGAAAAAAACTGGAATGCGTTTAAACAAATTTTCGAAACATTTCAATGAGTTGTTTTTTTTAAAAGTATCTAGCTCAGTAAAAATCCCAATCAGGGACAATTTTTTGAAAAAAATTAATAGACTTCCGCCTTCTTTTTTCTGATAACTGACTTAATTTTTTAGCAAATCTATGCGGAATAAGACATTCCGACCAAGAAATTGGAACAGCAAAAACTTTTGTTTTTCCAAGAACTCTCTCTAAGGTATTTTTGAAAATTTGAACGATACATTATTTGTTTTCCGTAGCAAATTATTTTCAAAACATGTTCAAATAGAAAAGCAGCAGAATTTTAAAACTGTTCCAAAGATCTTGCAGAATGATTGGGAACAAGTGATTTGCAGATTTCCAGAGCAAGTATTCTAAAATCTTCGCAGATAATTTCTGCTCTGCCAACAAAAACTAAAATCCCAGGTTTCAAAGCTGTCAAAGTTTTCAAAATCTAATTCTGAGTGTAGTGTAGAACTCTTCCGTTATTCACACTCTGACTGCTTTTTCCAGAATTAAACATATCTGTCTCCTGTTCTATTGTGGCCGAATAAAGCACTTCCCATCAGTACTAGCAGTTACTCTATCGTTGCCTTCTGGCACTTCCGTTCTGGATTATTTCCTATTAAAAACCTGATAATATTTCTTACTTTGAGTTCCTGTCATGTCCTCCACTGACTTTAAAATGGGCGCTTCAAATATTTTATCCTGTTTTTTAAGTTAAAATGGGCGTTTAAATTTATTTTTTAGCTTTGCATGCCGGTTTGATAGGCAATTTGACTATATCAGGTTGTCCTCTGCAAGAGTATAAGACGCTCTTACTTCAATCGTGTAGTTCACTTCTGTCCTTCGTTTCCCAAGCGTTGACTTTTCCTGGATGTGACCATTTCACTCCGCTCCTCTCTGCTCCCTCGGCTCCAAACTAACTTACTGGGTGTCCAAAAAGTTCTTCAACTAATCAGATTCTTAATTTTTTCGTAAAACGTTCCACCAAAATTGCATAGAACTTATCACAAATTGTTAAGAAATTTAACTTTATTTAAATCTCTGGGCAGATGAAACTTATTTAAAGAACTGGACAGAAGATGTGAACAATAATGCCAGTTCAAATTCTGAAACTGAAATTTGTTTCAAAGGTTGGATAATTCTGGACACGGTTAGAGGCACAGGCACTCATATCAAATCCAACTAGATAGCAATAGACCAACAAAATCAATTAGTCAAAATTGCTCCGTCAAATTTGATTGGCATCTGTGAGCTCAATTCAATAATCAAGTATTGCTCTTCACATTCTACAATTAAACTTTTGCTTAAATTTGAGTAGAACAACTGAACTTCGAATGCTTCTTTCTAGATAAATTTAACGACCGCGAAGCATTCGCAATTCTAAGGTATTCTGTAAGCAAGTACTAAAGATCGCCTGCCCGGGTCGAATTTGAATGGTTAACTAGTTCTCACAAGTTAAAAATTAAATTTACAAGTTCTTACAATTTAAACACGACTTAGACGGCTGTTGAGAGAAGCATTTGACACAGGTTTCTTACAAGTTAAACAGTGGGCCTAAATTATATGTTCTGTCATAACTTCTTAGAATATAAGTTGTTACAAGATAACAATTCTGCCTATAATGTAACAAAAAACAATAAAAAGTTGCAAGATATGAATGTAAACATATGTTTTGAAATATAGAATGGAGAAAATTGTGAATTGGAATTGTGGAAGAAAATGCTTTAAAAAAAAAAAGGTCTATAAATTATTTCGAAAAAATGCTGACATATAAGTTTGAAATTTCAATCAAACCCAAAAAGGGTAGAAGGGTATAGAAACATTTTAAGAGAAGAAATCGTGAACAAGCTAGTTTACATCTACTATTTATGAGTGTAACCGCAAAAGGACATATGGGGTCAAAGAAACTGACAGGTAAAAATTTGATCAACTTAGGTTGCACAGTAATATGCTATTCAATTCCCTTGTGCTTTCACAGTAATCGACTGTGTTAAATTGAAATAAATAGAATTGAGTTCAACTGGAACGAACTCGCCAGAAACTTACAATTTTGCCAGTCGACTTTACAAAGTTTTTACAAAATAATCATTCGACTTGCAATTCTTACAAGCTAACCATACGACTGGCAGATTCTTCAAACTTAACAATCTTTTGCAAGAAAGTTGCTAATTCTTACAAGTCTACCATTCGGGGCCGGATGCAGTCTAGCATCAATCAAATAGCGCAAATTAATTTTGCCGTTCGTTTTATAAAATAAACTTTTGTAAGCAAGGTGTTTACAATTGATGTTATAAACCTATGAGTGCTCTTCTGGAATGATTATAACAAGTAGGCATCACTATTTGATGGAATGCTATACTATGTGACGTATATTTTGAAAGATTTTCTTCAAACCCTTTAGTAATGTTTTTAGAACGAAGAGTGAATAGTTGTATATCTCTATGTATTCTTTTAGAGAAGAATTTTTAAATCTTTTTCGCTATCTGTCACTCAAGCGTACGTTCCACACAACAAGTGCTCGTTTTCTTTTTTAAAAACTCTAATGTGCTATATGAAAATTCGTATTTTGAAACTGAGGAACAATTTCTTATACAATACGGATAAACCTTGATTCATTTGTTTTCTATATGAACTCAAAAAAATGCAAACTCAAAGTGCGAGGGCTCAACATTGTGTTTGATGGAAACAAATTTTAGAATGAGTTTTCTTTTACAATTTTTTGAAACATTTCAACAATTTTTTTTTTAAAAAAGAAGTATCTAGCTCAGTAAAATTCCCAATCAGACTCAAAAATTGTTTAAAAATTGATAGAATTACGCCTTATTTTTTCTGATATTTGACTTTTGTCCGAAACTATACGCAATTAAGGCTTTCCATCCAAAAGATTGGAACAGAAAAAATTTATGTTTTTCCAAGAAATCTCTTTGAAAGATTTTTTTCAAAAATTAAACGATTCATGATTTTTTTCGCAAATTCAGTAGCAAATTATTTTCAAAACATGTTTTCAAAACTAATTTAACTGAACATATGTTTTAAAACATGTTTTTATTTAATTTTTCAAATAGAAGTTAAACAGTGGGCCTAAATTATATGTTCTGTCATAACTTCTTAGAATATAAGTTGTTACAAGATAACAATTCTGCCTATAATGTAACAAAAAACAATAAAAAGTTGCAAGATATGAATGTAAACATATGTTTTGAAATATAGAATGAAGAAAATTGTGAATTGGAATTGTGGAAGAAAATGCTTTAAAAAATAAAAGGTCTAAAATTTATTTCGAAAAATGCTGACATATAAGTTTGAAATTTCAATCTGACATATAAGTTTGAAATTTCAATTTAAGTTTGTAACCCCAAAAGGACATATGAGGTCAAAGAAACTGACAGGTAAAAGTTTGATCAACTTAGGTTAAACAGTAATACGCTATTCAAACTTAGCAAATAATTCCCTTGTGCTTTCACAGTAATCGACTGTGTTAAATTGAATTAAATAAGAATTGAGTTCAACTGGAACGAACTCGCCAGAAACTTACAATTTTGCCAGTCAACTTTACAAAGTTTTTACAAAATAATCATTCGACCTGCAATTCTTACAATCTAACCATACGACTGGCAGATTCTTAAAACTTAACAATCTTTTGCAAGAAAGTTGCTAATTCTTACAAGTCTACCATTCGGCCCCGGATGCAGTCTAGCATCAATCAAATAGCGCAAATTATTTGTGCCGTTCGTTTTATGAAGTAAATTTTTGTAAGCAAGGCTTTTAGCATGGATGATTATAAACCTATGAGTGCTGTTTTGGAATGATTATAACAAGTAAGCATCACTATTTGAAGGAATGATAAACAATAGGACTTATATTTTGAAAGATTTTTCTTCAAACCCTTTAGTAATGTTTTTAGCACGAAGAGTGAATAGTTGTATGTCTCTATATATTCTTTTAGAGAAGAATTTTTAAATCTTTTTCGCTGTCTGTCACTCAAGCGTACGTTCCACACAACAAGTGCTCGTTTTATTTTTTAAAAACTCTAATGTGCTATATGAAAATTCGTTTTTTGAAACTGAGGAACAATTTCTTATACAATACGGATAAACCTTGATTCATTTGTTTTCTATATGAACTCGAAAAAATGCAAGCTCAAAGTGCGAGGGCTCAACATTGTCTTTGATGGAAACTAATTTTAGAATGAGTTTTCTTTTACATTTTTTCGAAACTTTTCAACAATTTTTTTTTTAAAAAAAAGTAGTATCTAGCTCAGTAAAATTCCCAATCAGAACTTCAAAAATTGCTCAAAAAATTGATAGAATTACGCCTTATTTTTTCTGATATTCGACTTCTGTCCAAAACTATACGCAATTAAGACTTTTCATCCAAGAGACTGGAACAGAAAAAAATTTTGTTTTTCCAAGAAATCTCTTTGAAAGATTTTTTTTCAAAAATTAAACAATGCATGATTTTTTTCACAAATTCAGTAGCAAATTATTTTCAAAAGGTTTTCAAAACTGTTTTAACTTAACATATGTTTTAAAACATGTTTTTATTTAAATATTCAAATAGAAAAGCAGCAGATTTTGAAAATTTTGCCAAAGATCTTGCAGAATGATTGGGAACAAGTGATTTGCAGGTTTCCAGAGCAGTATTCTAAATTCCTCAAAGATATTTTCTGCTCGGTGGTGGTCAAGCAAGCCGATAGGCAAGCAAGACGAATTTTGAAAATGAGGTCAAGGAAGCCGGAAAATTATGGGAAACCGTATTTTAAATTATCCCTGGTGGGCCGGTGGGCGCGCTTCGATAACCTCCCGCGGTTTCCGGATTACATCCCACAGCGGATGAGAGACATGGCCATGGACAGTGGTCCGCTAAGGCCCGTACCCACTAGATGTCCAAAGATTGACGGATTTTTGTTTCTTTGGTGCACTGGAATACAATATGCATTATAAAGCCATCAATGTTTTCAAAATCTAATTTTGAGTGTAGTGTAGACCTCTTCCGTTATTCACACTCTGACTGCTTTTTCCAGAATTAAACATATCTGTCTCCTGTTCTATTGTGGTCGAATAGAGCACTTCCCATCAGTACTCGCAGTTACTCTATCGTTGCCTTCTGGCACTTCCGTTCTGGATTATTTCCTATTAAAAACCTGATAATATTTCTAACTTGGAGTTCCTGTCATGTCCTCCACTGACTTTAAAATGGGCGCTTCAAATATTTTGTCCTGTTTTTAAATTTAAAATGGGCGTTTAAATTTATTTTTTAGCTTTGCATGCCGGTTTGAAAGGCAATTTGACTATATCAGGTTGCCCTCTGCAAGAGTATAAGACGCTCTTACTTCAATCGTGTGGTTCACTTCTGTCCTTCGTTTTCCAAGCGTTGACTTTTCCTGTATCTGACCATTTCACTCCGCTTCTCTCTGCTCCCGCGGCTCCAAACTAACTTACTGGGTGTCCAAAAAGTTCTTCAACTAATCAGATTCTTGTTCTTAATTTTTTCGTAAAACGTTCCACCAAAATTGCATAAAACTTGTCACAAATTGCTAAGAAATTTAACTTTATTTAAATCTCTGGGCAGATGAAACTTATTTAAAGAACTGGTCAGAAGATGTGAACAATAATGTCCGTTCAAATTCTGGAACTGACATTTGTTTCAAAGGTTGGATAATTTTGGACACGGTTAGAGGCGCAGGCACTCATATCAAATCCAACTAGATAGCAATAGACCAACAGAATCAATTAGTCAAAATTGCTCCGTCAAATTTGATTGGTATCTGTGAGCTCAATTAAAAAATCAAGTATTGCTCTTCACATTCTACAATTAAACTTTTGCTTAAATTTGAGTAGAATAACTGAACTTCGAATGCTTCTTTCTAGATAAATTTAACGACCACGAAGCATTCGCAATTCTAAAGTATTCTGTAAGCAAGTACTATAGATCGCCTGCCCGGGTCGAATTTGAATGGTTAACTAGTTCTCACAAGTTAAAAATTAAATTTACAAGTTCTTACAATTTAAACACTTGACTTAGACGGCTCTTGAGAGAAGCATTTGACACATGTTTCTTACAATTAAACCGCGGGCCTAAATTATATGTTCTGTCATAACTTCTTAGAACATAAATTGTTACAACATAACAATTCTGCCTATAATGTAGCAAAAAACAATAAAAAGTTGCAAGATATGAATGTAAACAAATGTTTTGAAATATAGAATGGAGAAAATTGTGAATTGGAATTGTGGAAGAAAATGCTTTAAAAAATAAAAGGTCTATAAATTATTTCGAAAAAATGCTGACATAAAAGTTTGAAATTTCAATCAAACCCAAAAAGGGTAAAAGGGTACAGAAACATTTTAAGCGAAGCAATCGTGAACAAGCTAGTTCACATCTACTATTTATGAGTGTAACAGCAAAAGGACATATGTGGTCAAAGGAACTGACAGGTAAAAATTTGATCAGCTTAGGTTGCACAGTAATATGCTATTCAATTCCCTTGTGCTTTCACAGTAATCGACTGTGTTAAATTGAATTAAACAAGAATTGATTTCAACTGGAACGAACTCGCCAGAAACTTACAATTTTGCCAGTCAACTTTACAAAATTTTTACAAAACAATCATTCGACATGCAATTTTTACAAGCTAACCATACGACTGGCAGATTCTTAAAACTTAAAAATCTTTTGCAAGAAAGTTGCTAGTTCTTACAAGTCTACCATTCGGGCCCGGATGTCGTCTAGCATCAATCAAATAGCGCAAATTATTTTTGCCGTTCGTTTTATAAAATAAACTTTTGTAAGCAAAGCCTTTAGCATTGATGATTATAAACCTATGAGTGCTCTTCTGGAATGATTATAACAAGTAAGCATCACTATTCGAAGGAATGCTATACTATGTCACGTATATTTTTAAAGATTTTCTTCAAAGCCTTAAGTAATGTTTTTAGCACGAAGAGTGAATAGTTGTATATCTCTTTGTATTCTTTTAGAGAAGAATTTTTAAATCTTTTTCGCTATCTGTCACTCAAGCGTACGTTCCACACAACAAGTGCTCGTTTTATTTTTTAAAAACTCTAATGTGCTATATGAAAATTTGTATTTTGAAACTGAGGAACAATTTCTTATACAATACGGATAAAACTTGATTCATTTGTTTTCTATATTAACTCAAAAATGCAAACGCAAAGTGCGAGGGCTCAACATTGTGTTTGATGGAATCAAATTTTAGAATGAGTTTTCTTTTACAATTTTTTGAAACATTTCAACAATTTTTTTTAAAAAAAGAAGTATCTAGCTCAGTAAAATTCCCAAACAGAGACTCAAAAATTGTTTAAAAAATTGATAGAATTACGCCTTATTTTTTCTGATATTCGACTTTTGTCCAAAACTATACGCAATTAAGACTTTCCATCCAAGAAATTGGAACAGAAAAAAATTTTTGTTTTTCCAAGAAATCTCTTTGAAAGATTTTTTTCAAAAATTAAACGATGCGTGATTTTTTTCGCAAATTCAGTAGCAAATTATATTCAAAACATGTTTTCAAAACTGTTTTAACTTAACATATGTTTTAAAACATGTTTTTATTTAATTATTCAAATAGAAGTTAAACAGTGGGCCTAAATTCCTAAGTTAAATATGTTCTGTCATAACTTCTTAGAACATAAATTGTTACAAGATAACAATTCTGCCTATAATGTAGCAAAAAACAATAAAAAGTTGCAAGCTATGAATGTAAACAAATGTTTTGAAATATAGAATGGAGAAAATTGTGAATTGGAATTGTGGAAGAAAATGCTTTAAAAAATGAAAAGTCTATAAACTATTTCAAAAAAATGCTGACATATAAAATTGAAAACTCAATCAAACCCAAAAAGGGTAAAAGGGTATAGAAACATTTTAAGAGGAGCAATCGTGAACAAGCTAGTTTACATCTACTATTTATGAGTGTAACCGCAAAAGGACATATGTGGTCAATGTAACTGACAGGTAAAAATTTGATCAACTTAGTTTGCACAGTAATATGCTGTTCAATTCCCTTGTGCTTTCACAGTAATCAACTGTGTTAAATTGAACTAAATAAGAATTGAGTTCAACTGGAACGAACTCGCCAGAAACTTACAATTTTGCCAGTTAACTTTACAAAGTTTTTACAAAATAATCATTCGACTTGCAATTCTTACAATCTAACCATACGACTGGCAGATTCTTAAAACTTAACAATCTTTTGCAAGAAAGTTGCTAATTCTTACAAGTCTACCATCAGGGCCCAGATGCCGTCTAGCATCAATCAAATAGCGCAAATTAATTTTGCCGTTCGTTTTATAAAATAAACTTTTGTAAGGTAAGGCGTTTACAATTGATGATTATAATCCTATGAGTGCTCTTCTTGAATGATTATAACAAGTAGGCATCGCTATTTGATGGAATGCTATACTATGTGACGTATATTTCGAAAGATTTCCTTCAAATCCTTTAGTAATGTTTTTAGAACGAAGAGTGAATAGTTGTATATCTCTATGTATTCTTTTACAGAAGAATTTTTAAATCTTTTTCGCTATCTGTCACTCAAGCGTACGTTCCACACAACAAGTGCTCGTTTTATTTTTTAAAAACTCTAAGGTGCTATATGAAAATTCGTATTTTGAAACTGAGGAACAATTTCTTATACAATATGGATAAACCCTGATTCATTTGTTTTCTATATTAACTCAAAAAAATGCAAACTCAAAGTGCGAGGGCTCAACATTGTGTTTGATGGAAACAAATTTTAGAATGAGTTTTCTTTGACAATTTTTTGAAACATTTCAACAATTGTTTTTAAAAAAAGAAGTATCTAGCTCAGTAAAATTCCCAATCAGAGACTCAAAAATTGTTTAAAAATTGATAGAATTACGCCTTATTTTTTCTGATATTCGACTTTTGTCCAAAACTATACGCAATTAAGGCTTTCCATCCAAAAGATTGGAACAGAAAAAATTTATGTTTTTCCAAGAAATCTCTTTGAAAGATTTTTTCAAAAATTAAACGATGCTTGATTTTTTTTTGCAAATTCAGTAGCAAATTATTTTCAAAACTGTTTTAACTTAACATATGTTTTAAAACATGTTTTTATTTAATTATTCAAATAGAAAAGCAGCAGAATTTGAAACTTTTGCCAAAGATCTTAAAGAATGATTGGGAACAAGTGATTTGCAGGTTTCCAGAGCAGTATTCTAAATTCCTCAAAGATACTTTCTGCTCGGTGGTGGTCAAGCAAGACGATAGGCAAGCAAGACGAATTTTAAAAATTAGGTCAAGGAAGCCGGAAAATTTTGGGAAACCCGTATTTTAAGTTGCCCCTGGCGGGCCGGTGGGCGCGCTTCGATAACCTCCCGCGGTTTCCGGATTAAATCCCACAGCGCCATGGTCATGGACAGCGGTCCGCTAAGGCCCGTACCCACTAGAAGTCCAAAGATTGACGGATTTTTGTTTCTTTGGTGCACTGGAATACAATATGCACTATAAAGCCATCAAAGTTTTCAAAATACATTTTTGAGTGTAGTTTAGAACTCTTACGTTATTCACACATTGACTGCTTTTTTTCCAGAATTTCCTATTGTGCTGGAATAGGAAAAGGTCCATTTTTTTTAGAATTCTTTTATTCTGAAGCCCAGTTGTTCTGTTCCCCAATGGGCAGGAAACAATCGTAGCAGTTAAAGATTATGAAATTTATTTAAGTTCAGTCAACTGCCGGAACCCACAAATGCTTGTAGATTAAACAAAATTGTGGCAATATTAAAGCATTGGAATCATTTATCCTTCTTCTTTGATCCAGAAAAAAATTTTGATTCTTATTGTTGCTTGCGCAATTGCGTGTAAGCGTAAATGAAAGAGCATATTAATTGTGCGTTTGCACAGATTGTTCCAACTGGGATATAGCCTAATGGTTAGGATCTAGTCCCCTTAATCTAGAGGTTGCGGTTCGAACCCCGTTGGGACCAAATCTCTTTTTTTATATAAATGGAATCCAGAGGTCAAATTAATACCATTTTTGACCTATTCCCACCTTGAAAAGATCATCAATTACGTTTGGCCGACAACCTTGTTAGTTGTCTGATGCAGTAAATCTTACGAACGTTTATTTCTTATACGTTGAGCCTTATTAATCTTATAGGTGTTGAGTCTTATACGTTGAATCTTATACGTTGTGAAATACAAAAATTTGCATTTTCTGTACCGAAACAGGATTTTGCTTGCTATATCGACTTTGTTCCGATATTTTGCTGATCTCAAAAAATTAAGTCTTGAATTCTTATTAATTTTTTTAGGACTTCGATTATTGATTTTTTCGAAAGTTTTTGCAACGAGAGCGGACACTTAGGTAGGTTTATGTTGATATTCAGCCTTGTGTAGCTCTGAACGGACTAACAATTTTCCATGAAACTCTACAAATTGAAACTCTAGAAAAAATTTATCCTTGCTTTTGCGGCTAAGAAAATCAAGAAAAATTCCTATAGACAAAACAGAACGATGTGATTTCTCTATCAAGTAAAACATCAGTTCTTGGCTCCGGTCAGAGTAATTCATATAAATAAAGCTCAAAGGCCATCAATTGCTAATAGTCAGCTTGCTTGACAACCTACAGTCAACACATACGCATAAAAACAGCTTGTGTGAGAGGATCTTTTAGGTGGCCCAGTTTAGCCATTTTCTGCGATTTAATGTGTTTTTTCAACAACTATGCCTAGAAAAGCGGTTAAAAGATTACTAAAACAACAGTGGCAATTCAAAATACATCTTGGTTTAAGAATTAGCCGTTCTAAATAACCATATAAAATCAATTGCTGAGGTGGCTGAATAGTGGATAAAACAAGGGCTTCAACCACCAGCAAAATTTGTCTCTTTCTCCTAACGCTAATCGCGCATGTCGAATCAGGCCAAATTTTGCTGTTTGTTGAATCCCTTGTTTTATCCACTACTATATATTAGCTCTATATTCACTTCGTTTATATTTTAAATCTATCATTTCTTGTCTCACTTAGTGCAAACCACTAGTACAGAGTGCAAACCACTGGTAATTAACTGTTATCAGACGGATAGTTTGGGTTCTATCCCCACCGACTCCGGTGGACGTCCCCAGAAACTAGTATAAAACTAATCAGTGAAACTGCTTTGCAGATGAGACCGTGTTAAAAGCACGTAAAACCAACTTGCGAAAAAACTTGAACAAAAATTGAAAGAAATATTAAAATAATAAAAATTTTCTTATTTCCCCTAATCAATATTTAATCAATTTAAAACTAAAACTTTCTGTCTCACTTAGCGTAGTGGTTAAATCATCGAGTCCAGTTAAGTTGCTTTAGCAAACGGAAGGTTTGGGGTTCCTTCCTCACTGACTCCAGTGAACGTCCCCCGACTCTAATGAATTACTATGAAACTAAGTGAGATAAAAAAAACCAAATTCACAGTTCTTAAAAAGGATGATCCCTGCTGCGAGACTGTATATGGGACACACTGTGATGGGTATACAGTCAAAAACACTGAGATCGGTGGAAACACAGTGATTAGTGTTTTTCTATGTCTTCTTGAATACTATACTTATAAACATGCTCTGAATTGATTTCTAGTGTGACCATATCTATATCTATGAAAGTAAATACATAGTCTACATTTCCTATTTCTAAATCTATATAATGATATATGTTTATAAAAATTACACATACTACACGTTAGATATTGATCAGGATCAGAATAATGATATCCCAAATGTTCTATATAATCTTTCACTTTGACCATCTTTTTACATACATAACAAGAATATTCTAATTCTTTACAATTATTACAACATTCTTTCCAAGGTTTATTTATGCATTTATTGCATTTCATTTTCATTTTTCGAAAAATTATTTTTTGATTATTCCCCTAAAAAAATACATCATGTCTCAATCAACTAATACTAGTGTAATAAACTTCTGCGATGTCTGTAAACTATCCTTTGAATCAAAGAAGGGTTTATACAGACACCAATCTCATGATCTCAAACATAAGGAACTTTTGGAGAAAATGTTTGAGTCTGAAGAAGAGGAAATCTCGGAGACGGTGTATAATTTGGATGAAGATGATTATATTATTAAAACTAGGGCTAAAACTAAAACAGAAACTAAATCAGAAACTGAAACTGAAAACAATATCTATTCTAAGATTAGGTTTATATGTAAAGAATGTCATGAAGAATTTAGAAGTACAGTAGCTCTAACTACTCATTCATATAGTCACAATCGCATGTATCTAGAAAACACAGAAGACTTCGATATAAACTCAAGTCAGAACATGAGAGAATTTTATATTACTGATAGAAGTGGGAATTACATTGAAGATATAGATGAAGCAAATAATTACTCTTTAGAAGAAATTAAAAACTGTTACCAGTTTCGTAAAGTTAAGAGTTTTAAATATAAGATCACGTCTGAATGTGATTATAAGAAGAGAACCAAAGAAGAAGTTAAAACTACTAAAATATTTTTCATTACTGATTATATTAATAATAATGCAATATATGAATATGGTGACTTCAATCGGTGGCTAGATTTCGAAAAGGAAATATATGAAGGTTATGATTATGATTTTGAGTTTCTTGGAATAAGAAGTATTCAGTTAAACATTGAACCAACTAAAGCATCTATTGGTAGTTATATAGATTTACCTCCTGATCTAAATCGATAATAAATATACGTAGTTATCAATACAACTGCTTACAACTAACTATTACTGCTTGGCTACATCCCGCCCCACACCATGCAACTCGAGAAAGTAAATATGTAGATAAACTAATTGAACCAAGACAACAACATGAAGATGATTTGGCTTATATATTAAGAATACAGAAATTGTATATTATTAATATTTGGGTATACGCACCTTGTGATAATGGTAAAAGAGAATTGTTTAAACAAGTGGATGATTTAAATAAAGATAGAAAAGATCTAAGAATACTAGTTTGGAGTAATGGTCAAATAGAACACTGTGCCCTAATAAAAAATATAGAAACCTTGTTAGAACGACCAAATAAAAACAACATTAAATATTATTATTGTGATAGGTGTACCTATTGGTTTAACTCACAAACTAAATATGATAAACACGAATGCAACAACTCATTCAAACCAGAGATTGTTTGTCCTAAGAAAAAACATATTACTTTTATAAATGAACACAAACGACAGAATATAAAAATATTATAACTGCCGATATAGAATGTTGCATTGTTGATCCGCGAAGCGGTTTCACCGATGTCTCAACTAACGATTTAAAATATGTAATAGCTGAACATATTCCAATAGCTGTGGGTTACTCCTGGCAAGGTAACTTCAAACACTACTTCGTTCTAGGCTGCATCAAAAGATTTGCTAGAGATCTATTAGAAATAGAAACTGAGACTAATTTCAAACATAATGAAAAGATGATATTCACAGAAGAAGATAAATTATATCATGAAACTAATAACACTTGTCATATCTGCAGCAAAACATGTATTAATAAAGTAAGAGATCATTGTCATGAAACTGGTAAATATAGAGGAACAGCAAGTAAAATATGTAATCTAAGATACAAACAACAAAACTTCATTCCAGTAATATTCCATAATGGCTCTGGCTAGGACTTCAACCTACTATACAGTGAACTCTTCAAACAGAATAATGATAAAAGAAAAGTGGATAACATACCACTAGCTGCTGGTAAGTCTAAGATGTTTAGCATTGGTTGTCTTAAAATCTTAGATAGTTATAACTTCTTAGCTATGCCCCTAGACCAAATAGCAAAGATATATGGGTGTAAAACTAAAACATTATATCCATATGAATACTTTGGATTAGACTCCTTGGGAACCACGACAAAGTCGTATAATAATCTTATAGGTAATCTAAAAATAGAAGAATTCTATCTATAGAGTATTTACAAAATGATGTGGAAATATTAGACTATTGCATGAATGAATATGTTAAACTAAGTATGAAAGAATTCAAGCTCAATCCACTACATGACGTTAGTCTCCCGGGTTATAGTTTTGATTGTTGGTTAATGTCAAGCGGTGTAACATTAGATACATTACAAGAGAAACAAACGCTAGATGATTTTGTTGGTTTTGTTGGAGCAAAGCGAGGTGGTATATGTGGAATAATGGGAGATAGATATATATATATATATATATATATATATATATATATATATATAATCAGGGAACCTGCTTCGCAGATAGTAACACTGTTACTAATGCTAATATTAATGATAATACTAATACTAATATTAATACTAATACTAATACTAATACTAATACTAATACTAATACTAATACTAATACTAATACTAATACTAATACTAATACTAATACTAATACTAATACTAATACTAATACTAATACTAATACTAATACTAATACTAATACTAATACTAATACTAATACTAATACTAATACTAATACTAATACTAATACTAATACTAATACTAATACTAATACTAATACTAATACTAATACTAATACTAATACTAATACTAATACTAATACTAATACTAATACTAATACTAATACTAATACTAATACTAATACTAATACTAATACTAATACTAATACTAATACTAATACTAATACTAATACTAATATTAATACTAATACTAATACTAATACTAATACTAATACTAATACTAATACTAATACTAATACTAATACTAATACTAATACTAATACTAATACTAATACTAATACTAATACTAATACTAATACTAATACTAATACTAATACTAATACTAATACTAATACTAATACTAATACTAATACTAATACTAATACTAATACTAATACTAATACTAATACTAATACTAATACTAATACTAATACTAATACTAATACTAATACTAATACTAATACTAATACTAATACTAATACTAATACTAATACTAATACTAATACTAATACTAATACTAATACTAATACTAATACTAATACTAATACTAATACTAATACTAATACTAATACTAATACTAATACTAATACTAATACTAATACTAATACTAATACTAATACTAATACTAATACTAGTACTAATAATAATACTAATCAGGGAACCTGCTTCGCAGATACTAATGATAAAGTTATTAATAGAAATATATGGTACATAGACGCAAACAACCTATATGGTTATGCAATGATGCAAAAGTTACCTTATAAGGATTTTGAGTTTATTACTACTACTACTACTCTAGATCCACAAACGGACTTCATGCGTGGCAAGCCAAGCGGGTTCCTCGATGTAATATTGAATACTCCAGATGATAGTGATCATGATTACTATATAGTTTGTGATATTGATTATACTAATGAATGTAAAGAGAGAACAGAACAGTTAGCACTAATGCCTAATAAGAGAAAGATAAATGATAATGAATTCGGTTACAGAGAAAGAGATGGGGGCAAGGCAAGATCAGGGAAACTGCTTCACAGATCAGAGAAATTAATCTTAGACCAAAACAACAAAACAGAATATATGGTTCATTATAGGATGTTAAAGTTCTATGTTAAGATGGGAGTAAAAGTAACAAAAATACATAGAGTAATTAAACTTAAACAAAATTATTTATGTAGCAATTATATACAAAACAATAGAAACAAAAAGGCAACAGCTAAAACTGAAGCACAGAAGGATGTAAGGAAACTAATGAATAACTCATTATATGGAAGAATGTGCATGAATCCTCTACACTTCTTTCAAAGCAAGTGCTTGCATGATGAAGAAAAGATAATGAAAAGTGTAAGTAAACCAACATTTAAGAATATAACTAGATATAGAGATTATAGCCGAATAGAATATATAAAGAACAAAATAGAATATGATTCTCCAGTATATGTAGGTGTAACTATCTTAGAATTAAGTAAATTACACATGTATGATGTATTCTATAATATTCTACAACCATCCCTCAAAGATCTAACACTTCACTATATGGATACGGACAGTTTCGTATTAAGTTATAGTGAAGGTAAAGTTAGTGATGAGCATATGGATTTAAGTGATCTAGACATACCTATAAAAACTAATAATAAAGTCCCCGGCAAGTTTAGGCACGAGCTGGGAAGTAGGATTTTTGAGGAATTTATAGCATTGTCCCCCAAAACATATAGCTTCAAAAATTATCCTAAAAGCACTAAAGAAAAAGAAATAAAGAAGCATAATAATGCTAGGCACATAGATTATTATGATGCATTAATGAATAATACACAGAGAACAGTAGATGAATGTAGAATACAAAAAGTTGGTGATAACATGACAACAACAAAAACAAGTAAGATTAGTCTAAACACATTTGATGATAAAAGATTTCATGTAAATAATATTAAAAGCTATCCTCATGATGAGAATCTATATCTATTCAAAAGAGATTTAATAAAGATGATCCACCAAGTATCAGTGAACAAGCAAAACTCGCGGTTTACCAAACTGCTTCGCAGATCATTAGATGGAGACAAAGACCTACTGGTTGATAATATTCTAGAACTAACCATTAATGATGATAGAAAGTTAATTGAAGTTGCTATTATAATATATAATGAGCTTTGCTAATTTTTATAACAAATAATTATAGACCTAATTCATTCATTACATCCATAGGGTTGGTAGTTAGTATATCATAAATCATTATCTGAGCCATATATGTTTCCATAGTGTCTCCCATGATTGTATTCTTATGTAGTGTAGCTCCAGCTATTATATTTTTATTATATTCTAGAAATTTTTTTATCTTCCCAACCCCATCTACATATTTAGAATAAGTTGAAATTATTAAATCATCATGATTTGGTTCCCTAATATGATCAATAAACCCATCTATAGTATTACAACGTTTTTTACAAGCTAAACATCTTTTTAGATTAAGAGAGAAGCTGTTTTCATTATTTTACTCTTATTATAATTTTTTAATACATATAGAATGAATAAACTAGATAAACTTATAGAATTGAACAATCTAGAAAAACAAAACAGAAGAAATAGATTAGAAGATAAATTAAAACAACAAGAATATTATGGTGAAATAGAAGAGTTATTTGATCCTTTAACCAAAACTATCAGTGAAAACAATGAACGGAATCTAGCATTAAGTGAACAAACATTAAGAGCAATAGATTGGCAAAATCAAGAGTTAGATAAACAAACTAAGATGATTGGTGAAACTGCTTCGCAGATCGAGCAAGCTGGTTCCCAGTTTAATGAAACTGCTTCCAAGATGGGTGAAACTGCATCGCAGATTGGTGAAACGTTAAAGGGGACCATAAAGCAAACTCAAGATATAGCACCAGTTTATGTTGATACAAAAACAGCCAAACTTCTTCATGATAATGTATATGAGTTTTCAGAAGGATTTACTGATTTTCTTTCTAAAACAAATGTAACATATGATGATAAGGTTGAGGAAGATGAAAGCAAAATTAGAAGGTTTTTAAAGGATATTACATATGATTTAGAAAAAAGGGATAAGAAAAGCGCTAGATATAGAACAATAAAACTTATAATGGAGGTAAGAGATGATATATTTGGCAGGGGATTAAATGACAACCCAAATAATTTAGTAGAAAGACTAGAATTATTAATACTAGAAACAAAAGCTGGTCATGATGGATTAAATGATGAAATTGTAGATATATCTGAGCAACTATTATCTATGAATATCATTAATCAAAACCAACTAGATAATTTTGTTTTTAATTATTGTAAATGAATAATGATGGAAAAACAACAACAATTATTAGCTAAAGAAGTATTCAGTCCTCAAATAAAAAAGTTTAAAAGACAAAGAATAACACCATTATATAAAGATGAAACATGGTCAGCTGATTTAATTGATAAGTCATCTCTAAGTAAATACAATAATAATTATAAGTTTATATTAACAGTTAAAGATATATTCACAAATTATGCATGGGCTATTCCTTTATAATAACATTCACTCAACAATTAATATGACACCAGTTGACGCTTCTAATAAAACTGATAAAGTTAAATACACTTTTAGTTTTAAGAATATTAAGGGTAAACTTAACGTTGGTGATTATGTTAGAAATGTAGATAAACGTAATATCTTCTCTAAAGGTTACACTTCTAATTGGAATAGAGAATTGTTTAAAGTGAATGAAGTTCTAAGAACACATCCACCAACAAATAAAATAGAAGATATTAATGGAGAGATAATAGAAGGCAAATGTTATGAACAGGAACTATTGAAATCTGAGTTTGATTTTGAATCTAATAATAAAGTTTTAGAATCATTAAATATATTTCTTAAAATAAATAATGACAAGAAACAGATTCAATCAAGCGAAACATCATATAGGGAATGGAAACAAAATAATACTAAGTAAGGCTCGTGGGTTATTCCTAGAAGATAATGATAATATTGATATGAAGGATACCTATAAAATTACAAATGTCCATCCTCCGATAGATGAAAAAGATGTTGTTAATAAAGAGTATTGTGACAATAACTTATTATCCTCTTCTAATAAAATAGACTTTTTAAGTAGACACATAACTGAACTAAAAAAAGGTGACTTTGATAAATTTACAACTAAATGAAACACAAGTTAATGAAGAACTAATTAATGAGTTTTCTGAATCAACTTAAATGAAGTCAGAAATACTGTTAAGTTTTCTAATAAAGTTGCTGCAGATACTATCTCTAAATATAATCAATTAAAGCAAGAATTTGATAATAATAAATTTAATCAGAATATAACTAACATACCCTTAGATGAAATGTTTACTAATGGTCTGAGAGAAATGAAAGAATACAATAAATCTCTTAGAGGTGTTATAGTACAAAATATAATTGCTATACTTTTACAAAGTAAGTTACTTGATAATAAAGAGAGAGACAGACTTGAGATGCATTATAGTTTTAATCAAGAAGACATAATGAAAGAAATAGAAAGAATTTTTACTAATGAAAATAAGCAAAGCAATGACCAATCCAACAGCACCGAGTGAGAGATTACTATATCCAGATTTGTCATCAGTATCAGAAAGATTGATAAACGAAAAGATTCAAGCTAATAATAAATTTAACAACAATATTAACATTATAAAAGATATTAGAAATTATTATGAAACTGAAACTAATAACTATAATAAGAAGCTAAGCAGATATAAGAATTATATTAAGGTAGCTGAGATAACAGAAATAGTATTATCATCTATAGCAACAACTGCAACAACAACATCAGTTTCATTAACAGGTATAGGATTAGCTTATTCTATACGAACAGCTTTTGCTACAGCAACTGTTTGTGGTTCATTATCAAAAACAATTAATACTAAAATTAGAAATAAAATTATAAAGTACTCACAAATGTATATTTCAAGTAAACAATTTAGTGATAAGTTTAATAAACTATATACTAAATCAATGAATGATAATAAAATAGATAATGATGAGTATAATGAATTTGTTAAGTTATATGAGGATTATAAGAAGAATAAAAAAAACAAGCTGAGTATTTTTTTAGATTAAAGATATTAGTGCTTAGTAATAACAATGTTTTTAGTAATAATAATATTAGTATTAATATTTATCGATAAATATATAATCATAATCATAGCTATAATCATAAACATAATCATAATCATAATCATAATCAAATAATTATCTTTTCTTTGTACCTAAGTATAACTCTCTTCCTTTTTGTACTACTTTTATACCTTCACCAGTAGTTGCAAATTTAATTAAATCAGGTGTAGCCGCTAGAGCTGCTTTAGGGTTTCTGGATGCAGCTGAACTTCCTATTTTACTTGCTATTTCTAATGCTCTTACTGGATTATTAGCAACTTTCTTTCCAAAGTTAACTGTAGCTCTACCAACACTTTTAAAGAAATCTTTAAGTCCTTCTGCTTCTATTGTTGCATCAGATACTGTCATTGATTTATTCCTTCTACATAAAACACAATTACCTTTTAACATTTTAGTACCTTTTGAAGTGATAGCTCCTCTTATATTAACAGTACCACTATAATGTCTACCACCAACACAATATGAATTAGTTTTGAATTTATTTAAAAGACTCATTTTTATATATAAAAAACAATGGAAGTTAAAAAGTATTATCCCTTTGTTGTTATTAAGCCTAAACCCAAGCCTAAGCCCAAGGTTAGACCTAAGCCTAAGATTAAGCTTGAAGCTGGAGGCTTAGCTCTAGAGAATAAAAAGAAATTAGACATTATTTATGCTAAAGGTTTTGTTAATACTGATAAGAAATAGTTAGGTTTTAACAAGAGTAACAATTAGAGCTGACTAGCTTTAAGTATAAGTATAAGTATATGGTTATGTATAAGTAAAATTATATAATTATAACAATAACTATATTTTACTATAATTATAAATTATCGCCAGAGTTATATCTAAATTTATAATTATCGCTAGAGTTATATCTTTGACTTAAATTATATCTATGACTTAAATTATATCTATGACTTAAATTATATCTATGATATTATGTCTACCATCTTATTACCATCACTAATCACACTAATAACCTTTCTAGTTAATACTAATGCATGACATATAACATCTGCAACTGCAGCACTAATTTTAAAATTAAGTTGTATTGGTTGTGGACCTATATGATCCCTTTGATATCTAGTATCGAATACACACATTTTATAATTACTTTTGAATATTCTATGATTTATATATGGTTTTATATTATGTGGTAGCCCATTATAATCTTTATTAAAGCTAACAATCTCTTTAAAAGCCTCATTATAATTATTGGTTCCATAAATAATATTCATTCTATCCTCGGGATAAAACTCACTACCAATCTTACAATAACATTCAGTAACATTCATTACATCAAATGTACTTGCATCATGAGTTTGTTCATTAACATTATTATTTTCAAAACCAACTATTATATATTGCGGTCTTTCCATACCACTTTCCATACCTAGATCAAACAAGAAGTTAGTAGCATTGGGTACATTCTTATAAAATGTCTTTCTTTCATAATAGCTAAAGTCTACATTCTTTTTACTTAAACCCTTTTGCACAATAATTCTATTATCATTACTAGGATCAATATTAGATACACACCATGATATATCTCTAATTTCTATATTAGCATCATTGGCAACTGCACCAGGATTAGCATTAACTCTATATAGAGCTCTATCATTATTATTTCTTTTTAAAATTAGTTTAAATCCTAAACCATATATAATCTTTTCTAAATCATTTGCGAAACCAAATAGATCACTCATCTTAATAATCATATACATATGACCTCGTTATGCAGCAATATGGTCACCTTTAAGTTGGCTATCTCTATTGCCCTGATTTCTAACAACACCACTCTCATATTCATCATCAGTACTAGTTAATAACTTATACATCAATAGTTTAGGATGACAATGATCTATATATTCAATAGTCCTACCACCACTAGTTTCAAGCTTAATTGAACTAAACAATGCCATCATACCATAATTAACCAATCTGATATTAGCATCATTAGCAAATACACCACCAGCATCATCTGATACAACAAACTCTATCTCTAGATAGGAATCACGCAAATTTAAGTGATTCTCTTCCCTATTGAGTATGATATTAATATTGGTATTTATCATATTCATTGTTGCCAGGTTATTTGGTTTATATTTTATAATCTTACTTTTATGTATATCAATTTTGTAACCATAAGTTGCATCCAAATTAAAATCCGTTTTTATTAGATAAAAAATGACAGAAAACTTGATTCTATATGAACCACAAAATATACACGAAGCTTTAACTAAAACTAAAGAAGAGTATACACTTAACTTTAGAATGATAAAACCAACAGAAAAGTTTAACTTTAGTGAACCTATACTTAATACAACAAAATTAGGTTTAATTAGATTATCTGTTTATAATTCGGTGTTTAATGTGAATAGGAGAAATAATCAATTCTTATACGCTAGTACTGTTATAGAAGATGATGAAGCTTTACCTCAGGCTCTTAGCTCTGACCCTAACCTTAACCCTATCTCTTCCTCAAGCCCAAACATTACATCTATACTTAATCATAATTATAAAGGAACCCCGTTGCTATATTCAGTTATTACACGGGGAGCATATGAGTTAACTGATATAGCAGAATTAAAAAAGAAGAAACTGATGGTAATGTTATAATAGAACCTGATAAGAATACGATGAAATGTTTAATGGAAATGAAACAATGAGCACTCAGCTTTGATATAGAAAACTCACTAGCCTCATTACTAGGATTTAGAAAAATAATTTATAAAAAAGGTAGATATAAATCTCAGAAAATTATTGATATTATGGGTTTTAGTACTATTAACATTCATTGCAATATTATATCTGGAGCTAAAGATAATGGTAAAGATACAGACATACTATATACTTTTAATCTAACAGAACCACCAGGTTACTTGATAAATATTATACCAACTAATACCTTATATCAAAATGTAACTAAAGATAGAATAGAATATAAGGAATTTCATATTAAAGATGAGCATGGAAGACCTATAGACTTTAATGGTGATGTATTAAGTTTTACTTTACATCTAGTTTAGTCTTTATCTTTATGACTTAACTTAAACTAAACTACAAAATTTTCCTATCCCAATTAATTCTTAGTTTACCATTAGCATTTTTATTTTTAGTTATATCAATGACAATATAATTATAAGGCTCTTTCCATACCTTATTACATATATTAGCAAAATCATTATAACTAAGTTCAACATTATTAAAGAAATCTTGATATGTTGATGCTAAGACTTTACCTCTCTGTTCAAATAAAATAAATAGATTACAGTTCTCTCTAACACTCTGCCTATCCAGAGAGAACAGGTTTTGATTAAGATATATCGTATTACAGTTATTATGTCTACCTCTACAAAATTATTCATTAATAACTGGTTCTTTGGCTCTAACATCATCAAATATCATCAGTTTCTTTAAGTCTTTGGGTAGTTTATCAGGAGATGGTAAATCTTTTATATCTTTAATAAATTCAACATCTGCATTTGGGTTTATTCTTTACCATGGTACTGATCACCAGTAGGTCCAGTGATGTATAGCTTATCAGAGTATGTACTAGCTAGAATTAGTTTTTTCTAATGTCTTACCACATTCACTAGGACCAGATATTATACATCTAAAGTTATCTGGGAATGCGGCTTCAGTAATTATATCATCATCATTTAACCATGAATATAGATCATCATTTATATTAATAGCAATAGGATTTGTTTGGATTATATTATTTCTTGGGGGTGATATATTCCCCTGATCGGTGAAACCGCTTCTCGAATTATAACTAATTCGTAGATTAGGACTACTTCTCTGATTATAACTATTTCTCCGATAGACAATCTCATCATTGTCATTATCATTAACAATATCATTATCCTTAACATTATCATTATCATTAGCATTATCATTAACATTAAAATTATCATTATCATGAACACAATCATTATCATTAACATTATCATTAACATTATCATTATCATTAACGTTATCATTATCATTGAGATTGACATTATCCTTATCATTATCATTATCATTATCATTATCATTATCATTATCACTATCATTATCATTATCATTATCATTATCATTATCAATATCATTATCTTTATCATTAACATTATCATCAGCATTATCATTAACACTACAACTCAAACAAAAACACTCATTATATATTCCTGGATATTTACATTGATTAACTAGAATATTCAAAGCACTTTTAATTCTAAATCCTCTATCAATAAGATAGATCATGTATAAACAATAAGCCCCACAATAAGATTCGTCATATTGTTGTATTCTCTCATTAGATCCTAGATCAACATATTCTTCTAAAAATACAGGTGGATTTTCTACATCAAAACTATCAAAGTAATACACAGGACCATCTTCTCTTCTTATAACTAAAACCCAATGTGTACCTTCAGTTTGATGTAGATTTACAATAATTTTAGAGTTAGGTTCACTTACCATTTCTGGTTTATCATCTCTCATTACAATTTCAATTGGTGTTAGACTTATATCTTTGCCTATATCTTTTATTCTGATATCACTCATAGCATTATTATCAATATTAAATTTATTATTGAATTCCTCAAAAGTTAGGATGAGCATTTTTATATAATAAATTTATTAAATCTAATTCTAAGCCTAAGTCTAAATCTAAATCTAAATCAAATCTATATTTATTATTTAAAAATGGAAACAGGTAGTGCAGTTTTTATATTTATTATTATAATTGGAATTTGTTATATAATATATGATTCAAGACCAAGTAAATATACAAAACTAGAAGAAAGCTTTGATGGATTTATGAATAGGAGTCTAGTTAGATTTGAATATGAAAAGTCACTACTACATACTACTGTTTATGGTGGAACTGGAACGGGTAAAACATATTTTATTAGACAATAATTAAAGCTTTACTTAGACCATGGTCAAGTTCAAGATCAAAACCAAAACCAAAACCAAGACCAAAACCAAAACCAAAATTAAGACCAAGCTAAAAATATAGTTATAGTTTGTAAAGATGACAGAGACTGGATAGATCCTGAGTCTAATAAGTTTTATACTGGGTTTAATAAATGTGATATAAATATGATCACAAAAAATAATATGCATAAATTTTAAAATTGTGTAATAGTACTTGATGATATGGGTGATAGGTTAAATAAGGATATAGGTTATTATTTTACTGAAGGTAGACATTATAATATTCAAATGATTTTAATGTGTCACAAACCAGTCAAATAATTAATACAGCAAGAATGAGTTGTGATACTATTTATTTAACAACTCATAATGGACCTGACCTATTTAAAAACTTTAATGAGATATATAAATGTAAACATGACTTCAATAAAATAATTAGTGAATTAAATAGTAACAATTATAATTATACAGATGGAATGTCAGATGAACTTCGTTATGGTATAATTAAATATAATAAAAAGAAAAAAACTTTTATTATTATTATTAGTAATAGAACAATGATATATGATTCAAGAGTTGGTTTCCTGATTTACAAGCTCTTAGTTTAAAAGATGATTTAGAATGAGAAGACATAAATAAACTTATAGCATATATGAAACCACTAATGATTATTGCAACAGATAGAAATGTTATTAATCGTGATAATTATCAGTTTTATTTTAATAAACTTTTTACTTTAAATAATATTAAAATACAGAATGATGTTCTAACTAAAGAAATAATTATGGGAAAGGGTATGAAAATTTTATGAAATTTTGGTGGAATTATAGGCACAGGTTTAATTATATTTAGTTATATTTATCCCGATTCAATATCAAGAAATGCTGGAACCGTAGCAATGGGAGCAAGCACAATGTTGAGTAAAGTAAATATATTAGTTAATGTTGGATATGGAGAAGAGTTGGAAGGTGAAACACGAAATACAATCTGCGAAGCAGGTTCCATGATAAAGAAACATGGGCAAAGCCCTATCCATGTAGTGGTTACACCAATACAAGAGGAATGTATAAATCAATCTAACTGTGACTTCGTCAATGAAGAGATGGGAATTTTGAATAGAAAGGGAGGAAGGTTTTTAAACAAACTATATGGAAATAATGAAGAATTTAGAGAATAGATTATAAATTTTTTTAAAGATAAAAAAGAATTAGACCTTGATTTGATTTTAGATAAGAGATGTAAAACTAATACACTCAATACTTTAGGAAATAAATATTTAGCAGAGTGTATCACATCTAAAGATAATACTAAAGATTTAATTGAAATCATGGCTAAATATTACCCTGTGAAGGATTAGGTAAATATTATAGTTTACCCTATTATAAATGCTTTTACAATGTTTAGACTGTAACTATAAATTTGGAAACATTGCTGTTTTAAAATATCATTATGAATCATTTCATAAAGCTAAAACTGATAAATGTATGTGTGGTAATATATTATTAAGTGGTATTTGTGGTAATGATTTTTCTCCATGGGGTTGTTCTTTAAAAAATGAATCTAGTTCTAGTTCTATTTCTAGTTCTAACCCTAATTCTAACTCTAATTCTAACCATAGTTCTAGCTCTAGTTCTAGTTCTGGATCTGGTTCTGGTTCTAACCCTAGTTCTAGCTCTAGTTCTGGTTCTGGTTCTATCTATGACTATAACTCTAACTCAGATCCTAACCCCAACCCTAACTCTAAACCTAACCTTAACCTTAACTCCAGCTCAGAAGTATTAACTAGATGTTGTAATAAGTGTAACTATAAAACCACTAAATTATTTTGATGAGGGTAAGTATACATGTAGAAGTTGTACTTCAGCTAAAGTTAATTGTCCATATTGTACTTCTGTTGTGAGATATGATGGGATACGGGCTCATGTAAAGAAACAACATCCAGATATAGAATTGACTAGAGGATTTAGTAGAAATCTGCAAAGCAGGTTCCCTGATATAACTGATCGGTGTAACCGCTTCGCGGAAAAAACAAATAATCTTAGTTGGCAAAGTCCTAGAGCTGTAAGTCCTTTCCGTGCTTTTGTTCTAGTAGGTTCTAGTAGGTTATCCGTATGTTCTAGTAGGTTATCCGTAAAAGCTGTAAAAACAATTTGTTAAAAAGACTTATTGTTCAATTCATCCGTACGTTTGTGTGCTTTAATTTAAGGAAAGCGAGTTGAAAAGCTAGAAAAAATTTATCCTTGCTTTTTGCGGCTAAGAAACTCAAGAAAAATTCCTATAGACAAAACAAAACGATGTGATTTCTCTATCAAGTAAATCATCAGTTCTTGGCTCCGGTCAGAGTAATTCATATAAATACGGCTCAAAGGCCATCAATTGCTAATAGTCAGCTTGCTTGACAACCTACAGTCAACATATTGGCATAAAAACAGCTTTTGTGAGAGGATCGTTTAGGTGGCCCAGTTTAGCCCGTTTTTTTGCGATTTAATGTGTTTTTTTCAACAACTATGCCTAGAAAAATGGTTAAAAGATTACTAAAACAACAGTGGCAATTCAAAATAGATCTTGGTTTAAGAATTAGCCGTTCTAAATAACCTTATAAAATCAATTGCTGAGGTGGCTTTTTCGGCGTTTCATTCTGGATTGTAGTTCAATATGTTCTAGTAGTTCCTCCGTAACAATTCTAACAAAAACACTTGCATGTGAAAAAGACATTTTGCTCTATATTTGCGAGCTGTCACTTAAAAAAATCAAGTCGAGCCGCTAAAAGAACTTTTTCCGTGCTTTTGAGGTTAAGAAACTCAAGAAAAATTCCTATAGAGAAAACAGAACAAAGTGATTTCTCTTTATCAAGTAAAATTTTAGTTCGTGGCCCCGGTCAGCGTATATCTTTAATATAAGGCTCAAACGCTATTTACTGCTAGCAACCAGCTTGCTTGAGTACTTACGGCTAAAACGAAATGATAAATACAGTTTTTCTGACAGGATCTTTTAGGTGGCCCACTTTACCCCATTTTTTGCAATTTATTGTTTTGCTTCTTCAGCTATGCCTTGAAAAAGAGGTAAAAGATGACGAAATCAATAGTGGCAGTTCAATATAGATCTTAACTAAAAATTAGCCGTTGGTCTTTTTTTCCGGAATATTTGATGAAGTTTGAGGGATTTTGCTCGAACTATAAGTTTTGTACAAAAGGTTTTATGTAACGATTTTGGCCGGCAATGAGAAACATGGGTTTCAAAACTATTGAATTTATTTTTTTCGGCTTTCAACCCATGTTCTCATATTACACGAAAAATCGTGTGAAAAATTAACACACAAGTTAATTTTTCTCTCCCGAAAACACACGACTTGCGACTATCACACGAAAAATCGTGTAATTCAATGCTCACTCGAGAATAAATTGTGTGATTCCACACGAGAAACTTTTAGAGTGCAGTTTTAAATGTTGCCAGTATTTGGTTAGTCAAGTTTGTTTAGTAATTAACCCATACAAACTCCTATCGATGTAATTTTCATACATCAGAACCAGCTTTAACGCAACGTGAAAATCTTATTCAAAAACGAAGTCGAACCCACAAAGCACTTAATTCTCCAAGACTATTTAACTTCTTCTCGATATCAGGACGGGTAACTAACTAGTCTTATACAATACGAATAAGACTTGATTGATTTGTTTCTCGCAGGAACTCAAAAAAACATGAGTTCGAGGGCTCAACATTGCGTCTGATCGAAAAAAACTGGAATGCGTTTAAATAAATTTTCGAAACATTTCAATGAGTTGTTTTTTTAAAAGTATCTAGCTCGGTAAAAATCCCAATCAGGGACAATTTTTTGAAAAAAAATAATAGACTTCCGCCTTCTTTTTTCTGATAACTGACTTAATTTTTTTGCAAGTCTATGCGGAATAAGACATTCCGACCAAGAAATTGGAACAGCAAAAAATTTTGTTTTTCCAAGAACTCTCTTTAAGGTAATTTTGAAAATTTGAACGATACATTATTTGTTTTCCGTAGCAAATTATTTTCAAAACATGTTCAAATAGAAAAGCAGCAGAATTTTAAAACTGTTCCAAAGATCTTGCAGAATGATTGGGAACAAGTGATTTGCAGATTTCCAGAGCAAGTATTCTAAAATCTTCGCAGATAAATTCTGCTCTGCCAACAAAAACTAAAATCCCAGGTTTCAAAGCTGTCAAAGTTTTCAAAATCTAATTCTGAGTGTAGTGTAGAACTCTTCCGTTATTCACACTCTGACTGCTTGTTCCAGAATTAAACATATCTGTCTCCTGTTCTATTGTGGCCGAATAGAGCACTTCCCATCAGTACTCGCAGTTACTCTATCGTTGCCTTCTGGCACTTCCGTTCTGGATTATTTCCTATTAAAAACCTGATAATATTTCTTACTTTGAGTTCCTGTCATGTCCTCCTGTGATACGTATGGATACCTAAATATATATCGAAACCTTTATTTGTACGAAATTATTTACCCTCTATATCTATAATTATATCATGTGTTTTATAACTAAAAGTTATGACTTCTATTTATACCCCATCACATTATACCCCAAAAGTTATGACTTCTATTTATACCCCATCACATTATACCCCATCACACCAGTTTCAAAAGGCAATGGATTACACATTGGTTGGGCTGACTAACACATACTGTTTTCTGGATGACATAATTGTAATTAGCAAAGGCACCCAGGAATCGCACCTCAAATACGTATACAAATGTCTCCAAAAACTTGAAGCGGATAACCTTAGAATTAATTTAAGCAAATGCCACTTCGCAAAACATCAAATAAATTGGCTTGGCTTTACATTTTCACAAAGTGGTGTTAAACCTATCGAATCTAAAACAGCGGCAATTGCGGAAATCAAAGCCCCAAAAACATTGAAACAATTACGTTCATTCTTAGGTAGCGTTCACCATCTAAGCAAATTTATACCTAATCTTGCCAAAATATGCCACCCTCTTCGACCTTTATTAAAGAAAAACGAAAAATTTTTTTGGAATGAGAATCATCAACTACATTTTGAACACATCAAAACTGTTATTGCAAACGCTACAGAAAATACTAATTTTAATCCAACACTGGAAACGCGCATCAAATGCGATGCATCCCGCCAAAGCTTAGGCGCTGCGCTTGAACAATTAGATTGTGAAGGGTGGAAAACAATAGCTTTTGCATCTCGTTTTATTAATAGCAATGAAGAACGCTATAGTGTAAATGAACTCGAATTACTTGGGGTGGTTTGGGCCATTGAATATTTTAAATATTATCTATTTGGGAAAACTTTCACAGTTTTAACAGATCACAATGCACTTCTTTCAGTCTTAAAATCACACCGCTCTAATAAATCCTACAACAGTAGATTAACACGATGGATTGACCGTTTGTTACCATTTGATTTTAACATCGAACATATTCCTGGTACCAGAATGGGCTTGGTTGATTATATTTCGCGACAACCAAATCAGAACGCTAAAAGTGTCAATCAATACGATGAGGAATTTATGGTAGCAACAATTTCCCGTATCCGCGACGCGATTACATCTTTATTTAGTAACGCGAATAAAATTCCTTTCCAAAAGCGGCACATAACTAGTAATTATAAGCAACAAGTACACCCAACGCGCGTCCACTCTTGCAAATCTGCTAAAATTAACACGCATAATTCAAATGCCTCAATTAATCCATTCATTCCTCGAGCACAAGTAAACAATTACAATTCTGAATTCATTTCTAACTTTAATTGCCGCGCAAATCAATTGCTTAAATCTGATACCACACTCGCATTGCGAATCCAGTCGCAAAACTCTACTTGCCATTTGATAGCTAGCTCCACACAGCAAATACTTCACATCAAAATGTCAGCAAAAGAGGCACCACAAAACAATCCACCAACTTCACCACACACCCCAAGTGTGACATTCCGTACCCAATCTACCCCCATCTCATCTACAAGAGCCGGACCCAGCAACACCCAAGCATCATCATTACCCGAGGAATATGACATCGAGCTCTCCCGGGAAGAGGTATTTGAAAATAACCTCAACCAGCTCTTCACCAAATCTTTCCTGATGGTCCTCACTAGCAAAGACGCGGTGTTGAAAGAGATCCGCGATTGTGTACTGCAGGATGAAGAGGCCCGTTGTAAAGAAGTGAGCACATACATCCACTCCTTTTGGAAGGACTTACATGTGAAATCTGGGTGTCTGTGTGTTGACCAACACGTGGCCATTCCAAACTCTATTAAGGAGAGGGTGCTCGAATCCATCCACATGACGCACCCGGGTAGTTGGGGGATGATCTCTCTCTCTCTCTCAATATGCATGGTGGCCCTACATGCATAGGGAAATTTTAGCAAAAACATCCGATTGCGTCCCGTGTACGGATATTGGTAAGAATCTGAAACCTATCATACCAAAATCTAAATGGCACCCACACAAAGCTTGTCAAGAACCAAACAAAGAAATACAGATTGATTTTGTGGGTCCGATAATTAATGATAAAGATAAAGACATTTATTTCTTAACATGTATTGACCGTTATTCAAAACATCCAACTGTTAGAATATTCGACAATGCTAATGGAGTAAACGTAGTAAAATTTCTTCGTGATTATGCATATACTCATGGAATCCCGCGAACAATACGCTTAGACCAAGCAACTTGTCTTGTAGGTAAACAAGTTACAAACTATTGTAACGAAATTAATATCGACATTCTCGACGCTCCGGTCGGTGATCATAGAGATATTGGATTGGTGGAGCGAATGATCCAAACAGTTAAAAGACGTTTATCTTGCATGAAAGCCGAAAATAAAGATACATTTTCCACAGCTAAAGCAATAAAACTAATAGTCTCTGATTTACGATTAACTAAACAGAAAACAACAAAGATAACACCTTTTGAAGCTCATTTCGGTCGTCCTGCAAATACTCCTTTACGGAATATTAGCACACTTCCATCAAGTCAAAATCTAACTTATGAAAAAATTGTTAATCACTATTTAGATGCTGAAACAGTTTCTGCGGAGGATTTGCTGGACGAAAATGGATGGATCAGTGCCAACAGAAGTGACATCGAAATTGAGCAAAAGATGTGTCAGGCCTCCTTAGATGCAGGTCAGCGCTATCGGGAATCCGACAACAAAGAATCCCGTTTCATTACTCATCCGCAGATCACAGACCCTATACCAAGGACAAAACAGTCCCTTAATGTCAAACTGGCTCGAAAATTACCACAAAAGAAACGAGCAAAAAGACAATTGGCGGGTCTGTACGAAGTGCTAAAGCCTGGATCCTTCGTCACAAAGTCGTCACCAACAACGACGATAATCAATAAGCCTGGCAGAACCCCAGTGAAAGTCCGAGATAGTGATCTCGCAAAATTTGGAACTAAAGCCGAAAGATCCACCAACTTGTGGGTATATGCCCAGCGACGCCCTGCTCCCTACGAAAAGACCACAGAATTTAAGATCGCGAAGCATAGTAACGATCTTAAGAAACAGAAGAGGGGCAAAATAAAAATTAGACATCGCCAACGGGACACTATATCGGTAGTATCATCTGTAAACTCGAATGTATCGCGTGCGCTAACGGTACGCAAACCGACCAAACCACAGTTCAAAAGACGCCATAATGTCCTCACAGATGATATACAAAAAGATGTACCAGCTCAAGACCAGCCCCTAATTTCGATTGTACCGGCTCCACCTACACCTGCATCACAAGTACCCCCGCACAGACACAGGACGACCAAACAAAAAGCCGCAAGCGCAATTGACCCCAATTTTATGGCTTCACAGATGCCGACATTTCTCCTACAAGTTCTCTGGCTTCATCAAGTTCAGCTCAACCAAAGAAGCGCAAGAATAAAAAAGAGAAGAAAAGATCAAAACAGACAGATTCGGTGGTAGCTCTCATCCAAACGGCCGAACAATCAAGAATCCCGTCACCACCCCGACCCGACTTACAATTGGGGCAAGTTTCACCACCGGACCCCAGAGTTCGATATTTTGAATATGAGCAAGAACGGGAAATGTCGGTTTGGGATGCAGAGAATGAAATTTAAGTCCAAAAACTCAGCAAAACTGTCTTAAACTACAATCATTTATTTAGTCTTGTTCCCGCCCCTCTGATCCAAACTTAATGTTAATTTTACTTTTAATTTATTACAGTTCATCTTCAATTGTTAGCCTTTAATTTCTTTCAGTATTCGCCCTGCAAATCCATTTACTTCTGTGTGTGCATTTAAATTATTCAGTATAATGTATTCAGTTTACATGCTTAAAATTTGACGTGTATTCGCTTTACGCTTACACAATTATTCAACAAAAGTAGTACCTCTACATTTTGCGTTAAGTGATGTTCATCCCATCCCATGTTTTGTGTTGATTCTAAAAAATTGTAAATACATTAAAATTTTTTTTGTCACGAGGGAAATGTGATACGTATGGATACCTAAATATATATATGGAAACCTTTATGTGTACTAAATTATTTACCCTCTATATCTATAATTATATCATGTGTTTTATAACTAAAAGTTATGACTTCTATTTATTCACCTATATTAATATTCCCGTTAGTCTACTAAATTATTTCATATTTTGTTCATACCAGTCTATTATTAGTAATCATAATTTCATTTAGTCAATCTGAATTCAAGTTACTCTGCAAACGCTCTTCATAATCCTAAGTTAAACTTAGCAGTGGATCCGCGCCGCATTTCCAATAATCAGAATTCGTAATACACAATTAGTTGTGTATTTGCCCTACACTTGCTAATACATTCTTGAGACAAAGCATTCGCAACGCGAATCCTAAACTATTCAATAAGATAAGATATAACACCTCCACTGACTTTAAAATGGGCGCTTCAAATATTTTGTCCTGTTTTTAAAGTTAAACTGGGCGTTTAATTTTATTTTTTAGCTTTGCATGCCGGTTTGATAGGCAATTTGACTATATCAGGTTGTCCTCTGCAAGAGTATAAGACGCTCTTACTTCAATCGTGTAGTTCACTTCTGTCCTTCGTTTCCCAAGCGTTGACTTTTCCTGGATGTGACCATTTCACTCCGCTCCTCTCTGCTCCCTCGGCTCCAAACTAACTTACTGGGTGTCCAAAAAGTTCTTCAACTAATCAGATTCTTAATTTTTTCGTAAAACGTTCCACCAAAATTGCATAGAACTTATCACAAATTGTTAAGAAATTTAACTTTATTTGAAACTCTGGGCAGATGAAACTTATTTAAAGAACTGGACAGAAGATGTGAACAATAATGTCCGTTCAAATTCTGAAACTGACATTTGTTTCAAAGGTTGGATAATTTTGGACACGGTTAGAGGCGCAGGCACTCATATCAAATCCAACTAGATAGCAATAAACCAACAGAATCAATTAGTCAAAATTGCTCCGTCAAATTTGATTGGCATCTGTGAGCTCAATTAAAAATCAAGTATTGCTCTTCACATTCTACAATTAAACTTTTGCTTAAATTTGAGTAGAACAACTGAACTTCGAATGCTTCTTTCTAGATAAATTTAACGACCACGAAGCATTCGCAGTTCTAAGGTATTCTGTAAGCAAGTACTATAGATCGCCTGCCCGGGTCGAATTTGAATGGTTAACTAGTTCTCACAAGTTAAAAATTAAATTTACAAGTTCTTACAATTTAAACACTTGACTTAGACGGCTCCTGAGAGAAGCATTTGACACAGGTTTCTTACAAGTTAAACAGTGGGCCTAAATTATATGTTCTGTCATAACTTCTTAGAACATAAATTGTTACAAGATAACAATTCTGCCTATAATGTAGCAAAAAACAACAAAAAGTTGCAAGATATGAATGTAAACAAATGTTTTGAAATACAGAATGGAGAAAATTGTGAATTGGAATTGTGGAAGAAAATGCTTTAAAAAATAAAAGGTCTATAAATTATTTCGAAAAAATGCTCACATATAAGTTTGAAATTTCAATCAAACCCAAAAGGGTAAAAGGGTATAGAAACATTTTAAGAGAAGCAATCGTGAACAAGCTAGTTTACATCTACTATTTACGAGTGTAACCGCAAAAGGACATATGGGGTCAAAGAAACTGACAGGTAAAAATTTGATCAACTTAGGTTGCACAGTAATATGCTATTCAAACTTAGCAAATAGTTCCCTTGTGTTTTCACAGTAATCAACTGTGTTAAATTGAATTAAATAAGAATTGAGTTCAACTGGAACGAACTCGCCAGAAACTTACAACTTTGCCAGTCGACTTTGCAACGTTTTTACAAAATATTCATTCGTCTTGCAATTCTTACAATCTAACCATACGACTGGCAGATTCTTAAAACTTAGCAATCTTTTGCAAGAAAGTTGCTAACTCTTACAAGTCTACCTCTACGGATGCCGTCTAGCATCACTCAAATAGCGCAAATTAATTTTGCCGTTCGTTTTATAAAATAAACTTTTGTAAGCAAGGTGTTTACAATTGATGTTATAAACCTATGAGTGCTCTTCTGGAATGATTATAACAAGTAGGCATCACTATTTGATGGAATGCTATACTATGTGACGTATATTTTGAAAGATTTTCTTCAAACCCTTTAGTAATGTTTTTAGAACGAAGAGTGAATAGTTGTATATCTCTATGTATTCTTTTAGAGAAGAATTTTTAAATCTTTTTCGCTATCTGTCACTCAAGCGTACGTTCCACACAACAAGTGCTCGTTTTATTTTTTAAAAACTCTAATGTGCTATATGAAAATTCGTATTTTGAAACTGAGGAACAATTTCTCATACAATACGGATAAACCTTGATTCATTTGTTTTCTATTTGAACTCAAAAAAATGCAAACTCAAAGTGCGAGTGCTCAACATTGTGTTTGATGGAAACAAATTTTAGAATGAGTTTTCTTTTACAATTTTTTGAAACATTTCAACAATTTTTTTTAAAAAAAGAAGTATCTAGCTCAGTAAAATTCCCAATCAGATACTCAAAAATTGTTTAAAAATTGATAGAATTACGCCTTATTTTTTCTGATATTCGACTTTTGTCCAAAACTGTACGCAATTAAGGCTTTCCATCCAAAAGATTGGAACAGAAAAAATTTATGTTTTTCCAAGAAATCTCTTTGAAAGATTTGTTTCAAAAATTAAACAATGCATGATTTTTTTTCGCAAACTCTGTAGCAAATTATTTTCAAAACATGTTTTCAAAATTGTTTTAACTTAACATATGTTTTAAAACATGTTTTTATTTAATTTTTCAAATAGAAGTTAAACAGTGGGCCTAAATTATATGTTCTGTCATAACTTCTTAGAATATAAGTTGTTACAAGATAACAATTCTGCCTATAATGTAGCAAAAAACAATAATAAGTTGCAAGCTATGAATGTAAACAAATGTTTTGAAATATAGAATGGAGAAAATTGTGAATTAGAATTGTGGAAGAAAATGCTTTAAAAAATAAAAGGCCTATAATTTATTTCGAAAAATGCTGACATATAAGTTTGAAATTTCAATCTGACATATAAGTTTGAAATTTCAATTTAAGTTTGTGACCGCAAAAGGACATATGAGGTCAAAGAAACTGACAGGTAAAAGTTTGATCAACTTAGGTTGCACAGTAATATGCTATTCAAACTTAGCAAATAATTCCCTTGTGCTTTCACAGTAATCGACTGTGTTAAATTGAATTAAATAAGAATTGAGTTCAACTGGAACGAACTCACCAGAAACTTACAAATTTGCCAGTCAACTTTACAAAGTTTTTACAAATAATCATTCGACTTGCAATTCTTACAAGCTAACCATACAACTGGCAGATTCTTAAAACTGAACAATTTTTTGCAAGAAAGTTGCTAATTCTTACAAGTCTACCACTCGGCCCCGGATGCAGTCTAGCATCAATCAAATACCGCAAATTAATTTTGCCGTTCGTTTTATGAAATAAATTTTTGTAAGCAAGGCGTTTAGCATGGATGATTATAAACCTATGAGTGCTGTTTTGGAATGATTAAAACAAGTAAGCATCACTATTTGAAGGAATGATAAACAATGTGACTTATATTTTGAAAGATTTTTCTTCAAACCCTTAAGTAATGTTTTTAGCACGAAGAGTGAATAGTTGTATATCTCTATATATTCTTTTAGAGAAGAATTTTTAAATCTTTTTCGCTGTCTGTCACTCACTGTACGTTCCACACAACAAGTGCTCGTTTTATTTTTTAAAAACTAATTTCCTTATACAATACGGATAAACCTTGATTCATTTGTTTTCTATATGAACTCAAAAAAATGCAAGCTCAAAGTGCGAGGGCTCAACATTGTCTTTGATGGAAACTAATTTTAGAATGAGTTTTCTTTTACAATTATTTGAAACTTTTCAACAATTTCTTTTTTTAAAAAAAAGTAGTATCTAGCTCAGTAAAATTCCCAATCAGAACTTCAAAAATTGCTCAAAAAATTGATAGAATTATGCCTTATTTTTTCTGATATTCGACTTTTGTCCAAAACTATACGCAATTAAGACTTTCCATCCAAGAGATTGGAACAGAAAAAATTCTTGTTTTTCCAAGAAATCTCTTTGAAAGATTTGTTTCAAAAATTAAACAATGCATGATTTTTTTTCGCAAACTCTGTAGCAAATTATTTTCAAAACATGTTTTCAAAACTGTTTTAACTTAACATATGTTTTAAAACATGTTTTTATTTGATTATTCAAATAGAAAAGCAGCAGAATTTGAAAATTTTGCCAAAGATCTTAAAGAATGATTGGGAACAAGTGATTTGCAGGTTTCCAGACCAGTATTCTAAATTCCTCAAAGATATTTTCTGCTCGGTGGTGGTCAAGCAAGCCGATAGGCAAGCAAGACGAATTTTGAAAATGAGGTCAAGGAAGCCGGAAATTTATGGGAAACCGTATTTTAAATTATCCCTGGTGGGCCGGTGGGCGCGCTTCGATAACCTCCCGCGGTTTCCGGATTACATCCCACAGCGGATGAGAGACATGGCCATGGACAGTGGTCCGCTAAGGCCCGTACCCACTAGATGTCCAAAGATTGACGGATTTTTGTTTCTTTGGTGCACTGGAATACAATATGAATTATAAAGCCATCAAAGTTTTCAAAATCTAATTTTGAGTGTAGTGTAGACCTCTTCCGTTATTCACACTCTGACTGCTTTTTCCAGAATTAAACATATCTGTCTCCTGTTCTATTGTGGCCGAATAGAGCACTTCCCATCAGTACTCGCAGTTACTCTATCGTTGCCTTCTGGCACTTCCGTTCTGGATTATTTCCTATTAAAAACCTGATAATATTTCTTACTTTGAGTTCCTGTCATGTCCTCCACTGACTTTAAAATGGGCGCTTCAAATATTTTATCCTGTTTTTTAAGTTAAAATGGGCGTTTAAATTTATTTTTTAGCTTTGCATGCCGGTTTGATAGGCAATTTGACTATATCAGGTTGTCCTCTGCAAGAGTATAAGACGCTCTTACTTCAATCGTGTAGTTCACTTCTGTCCTTCGTTTTCCAAGCGTTGACTTTTCCTGGATCTGACCATTTCACTCCGCTCCTCTCTGCTCCCGCGGCTCCAAACTAACTTACTGGGTGTCCAAAAAGTTCTTCAACTAATCAGATTCTTGTTCTTAATTTTTTCGTAAAACGTTCCACCAAAATTGCCTAAAACTTGTCACAAATTGCTAAGAAATTTAACTTTGTTTAAATCTCTGGGCAGATGAAACTTATTTAAAGAACTGGACAGAAGATGTGAACAATAATGTCCGTTCAAATTCTGAAACTGACATTTGTTTCAAAGGTTGGATAATTTTGGACACGGTTAGAGGCGCAGGCACTCATATCAAATCCAACTAGATAGCAATAGACCAACAGAATCAATTAGTCAAAATTGCTCCGTCAAATTTGATTGGCATCTGTGAGCTCAATTAAAAATCAAGTATTGCTCTTCACATTCTACAATTAAACTTTTGACAAGTTAAAAATTAAATTTACAAGTTCTTACAATTTAAACACTTGAATTAGACGGCTCTTGAGAGAAGCATTTGACACATGTTTCTTACAAATCAAACCGCGGGCCTAAATTATATGTTCTGTCATAACTTCTTAGAACATAAATTGTTACAAGATAACAATTCTGCCTATAATGTAGCTAAAAACAATAAAAAGTTGCAAGATATGAATAAAAAACAAATGTTTTGAAACATAGAATGGAGAAAATTGTGAATTGGAATTGTGGAAGAAAATGCTTTAAAAAATAAAAGGTGTATAAATTATTTCGAAAAAATGCTGACATAAAAGTTTGAAATTTCAATCAAACCCAAAAAGGGTAAAAGGGTATAGAAACATTTTAAGCGAAGCAATCGTGAACAAGCTAGTTCACATCTACTATTTATGAGTGTAACCGCAAAAGGACATATGTGGTCAAAGAAACTGACAGGTAAAAATTTGATCAACTTAGGTTGCACAGTAATATGCTATTCAATTCCCTTGTGCTTTCACAGTAATCGACTGTGTTAAATTGAATTAAACAAGAATTGAGTTCAACTGGAACGAACTCGCCAGAAACTTACAATTTTGCCAGTCAACTTTACAAAGTTTTTACAAAATAATCATTCGACATGCAATTCTTACAAGCTAACCATACGACTGGCAGACTCTTAAAACTTAACAATCTCTTGCAAGAAAGTTGCTAGTTCTTACAAGTCTAACATTCGGGCCCGGATGCCGTCTAGCATCAATCAAATAGCGCAAATTATTTTTGCCGTTCGTTTTATAAAATAAACTTTTGTAAGAAAAGCCTTTAGCATTGATGATTATAAACCTATGAGTGCTCTTCTGGAATGATTATAACAAGTAGGCGTCACTATTTGATGGAATGCTATACTATGTGACGTATATTTTGAAAGATGTTCTTCAAACCCTTTAGTAATGTTTTTAGAACGAAGAGTGAATAGTTGTATATCTCTATGTATTCTTTTAGAGAAGAATTTTTAAATCTTTTTCGCTATCTGTCACTCAAGCGTACGTTCCACACAACAAGTGCTCGTTTTATTTTTTAAAAACTCTAATGTGCTATATGAAAATTCGTATTTTGAAACTGAGGAACAATTTCGTATACAATACGGATAAACCTTGATTCTTTTGTTTTCTATATTAACTCAAAAATGCAAACTCAAAGTGCGAGGGCTCAACATTGTGTTTGATGGAAACAATATTTAGAATGAGTTTTCTTTTACAATTTTTTGAAACATTTCAACAATTTTTTTTAAAAAAAGAAGTATCTAGCTCAGTAAAATTCCCAAACAGAGACTCAAAAATTGTTTAAAAATTGATAGAATTACGCCTTATTTTTTCTGATATTCGACTTTTGTCCAAAACTATACGCAATTAAGACTTTCCATCCAAGAGATTGGAACAGAAAAAAATTTTTGTTTTTCCAAGAAATCTCTTTGAAAAATTTTTTTCAAAAATTAAACGATGCATGATTTTTTTCGCAAATTCAGTAGCAAATTATTTTCAAAACATGTTTTCAAAACTGTTTTAACTTAACATATGTTTTAAAACATGTTTTTATTTAATTATTCCAATAGAAGTTAAACAGTGGGCCTAAATTCCTAAGTTAAATATGTTCTGTCATAACTTCTTAGAACATAAATTGTTACAAGATAACAATTCTGCCTATAATGTAGCAAAAAACAATAATAAGTTGCAAGCTATGAATGTAAACAAATGTTTTGAAATATAGAATGGGGAAAATTGTGAATTGGAATTTTGGAAGAAAATGCTTTAAAAAAAAGTCCATAAATTATTTCGAAAAAATGCTGACATATAAGTTTGAAAACTCAATCAAACCCAAAAAGGGTAAAAGGGTATAGAAACATTTTGAGAGAAGCAATCGTGAACAAGCTAGTTCACATCTACTATTTATGAGTGTAACCGCAAAAGGACATATGTGGTCAAAGAAACTGACAGGTAAAAATTTGATCAACTTAGTTTGCACAGTAATATGCTATTCAATTCCATTGTGCTTTCACAGTAATCAACTGTGTTAAATTGAACTAAATAAGAATTGAGTTCAACTGGAACGAACTCGCCAGAAACTTACAATTTTGCCAGTCGACTTTGCAAAGTTTTTACAAAATATTCATTCGTCTTGCAATTCTTACAATCTAACCATACGACTGGCAGATTCTTAAAACTTAACAATCCTTTGCAAGAAAGTTGTTAGTTCTTACAAGTCTACCATTCGGGCCCGGATGCCGTCTAGCATCAATCAAATAGCGCAAAGTAATTTTGCCGTTCGTTTTATAAAATAAACTTTTGTAAGGTAAGGCTTTACAATTGATGATTATAAACCTATGAGTGCTCTTCTGGAATGATTATAACAAGTAGGCATCACTATTTGATGGAATGCTATACTATGTGACGTATATTTCGAAAGATTTTCTTCAAACCCTTTAGTAATGTTTTTAGAACGAAGAAAGAATAGTTGTATATCTCTATGTATTCTTTTAGAGAAGAATTTTTAAATCTTTTTCGCTATCTGTCACTCAAGCGTACGTTCCACACAACAAGTGCTCGTTTTATTTTTTATAAACTCTAATGTGCTATACGAAAATTCGTACTTTGAAACTGAGGAACAATTTCTTATACAATATGGATAAACCTTGATTCATTTGTTTTCTATATCAACTCAAAAAAATGCAAACTCAAAGTGCGAGGGCTCAACATTGTGTTTGATGGAAACAAATTTTAGAATGAGTTTTCTTTAACAATTTTTTGAAACATTTCAACATTTTTTTTTAAAAAAAGAAGTATCTAGCTCAGTAAAATTCCCAATCAGATACTCAAAAATTGTTTAAAAATTGATAGAATTACGCCTTATTTTTTCTGATATTCGACTTTTGTCCAAAACTGTACGCAATTAAGGCTTTCCATCCAAAAGATTGGAACAGAAAAAATTTATGTTTTTCCAAGAAATCTCTTTGAAAGATTTGTTTCAAAAATTAAACAATGCATGATTTTTTTTCGCAAACTCTGTAGCAAATTATTTTCAAAACATGTTTTCAAAACTGTTTTAACTTAACATTTTATTTAATTATTCAAATAGAAAAGCAGCAGAATTTGAAAATTTTGCCAAAGATCTTAAAGAATGATTGGAAACAAGTGATTTGCAGGTTTCCAGAGCAGTATTCTAAATTCCTCAAAGATACTTTCTGCTCGGTGGTGGTCAAGCAAGACGATAGGCAAGCAAGACGAATTTTAAAAATTAGGTCAAGGAAGCCGGAAAATTTTGGGAAACCCGTATTTTAAGTTGCCCCTGGCGGGCCGGTGGGCGCGCTTCGATAACCTCCCGCGGTTTCCGGATTACATCCCACAGCGCCATGGTCATGGACAGCGGTCCGCTAAGGCCCGTACCCACTAGATGTCCAAAGATTGACGGATTTTTGTTTCTTTGGTGCACTGGAATACAATATGCACTATAAAGACATCAAAGTTTTCAAAATATACTTTTGAGTGTAGTTTAGAACTCTTACGTTATTCACACATTGACTGCTTTTTTCCAGAATTTCCTATTGTGCTGGAATAGGAAATGGTCCAACTTTTTTAGAATTCTTTTATTCTGAAGCCCAGTTGTTCTGTTCCCCAATGGGCAGGAAACATTCGTAGCAGTTAAAGTATATGAAATTTATTTAAGTTCAGTCAACTGCCGGAACCCACAAATGCTTGTATATTAAACAAAATTGTGGCAATATTAAAGCATTGGAATCATTTATCCTTCTTCTTTGATCCAGAAAAAAAATTTTGATTCTTATTGTTGCTTGCGCAATTGCGTGGAAGCGTAAATGAAAGAGCATATTAATTGTGCGTTGGCACAGATTGTTCCAACTGGGATATAGCCTAATGGTTAGGACCTAGTCCCCTTAATCTAGAGGTTGCGGTTCGAACCCCGGTGGGACCAAATCTCTTTTTTTATATAAATGGAATCCAGAGGTCAAATTAATAGCATTTTTGACCTATTCCCACCTTGAAAAGAGCATCAATTACGTTTGGCCGACAACCTTGCTAGTTGTCTGATGCAGTAAATCTTACGAACGTTTATTTCTTATACGTTGAGCCTTATCAATCTTATAGGTGTTGAGTCTTATACGTTGAATCTTATACGTTGTGAAATACAAAAATTTGCATTTTCTGTACCGAAACAGGATTTTGCTTGCTATATCGACTTTGTTCCGAGACATTGCTGATCTCAAAAAATTAAGTCTTGAAATCTTATTATTTTTTTAGGACTTCGATTATTGATTTTTTCGAAAGTTTTCACAACGAGAGCGGACACTTAGGTAGGTTTATGTTGATATTCAGCCTTGTGTAGCTCTGAACGGACTAACAATTTTCCATGAAAAAGCAAAAGGTTGTTCCATGGATTTGTTTAAAGACAATTATTTGCTCTTCCATTGTAAATTGTGAGTCCGTTTAAGGCGATGAAATGCTGAATATCAGGGAAAAAGCCCTAGAAAAAAATCAATATCTTCTAAAAATTTTTTTCCTGGTTTAAACAGAAAAGATTAAAAATTCCAGTGTATTATTGTTGCTGCAAAATTGTGTATTCTACCAGCATTTGTAGGTTCCAATGATTTAACTGAACTTTAAAGAATTCCTACGTATTCTTCCACGGCACGCCATCTACCGATCCGTAGATGGTAACATAGTAGAACTTGAGGAAAGTACCGCAGCAGAAAAAAAGCTGCAGCTTCTTACACAAGCAGAGTCTTTCCCAATTGAGCTTATGCAACTCCGCAGTTGGAAAAAATCAGTAAAAGAAGCCCTATTGCTGCGTATTTGCCGTTCGTCGGGCCCGGTGGCCTGCTCCGTTCCAGTGGCCGAATTAAGCGCTTCACCGACCTCGAGTTCAGTTTGAAAAAACAATAAATCCATTATTTTACAAAAAGTCAACCAGAGAAATACACCAATTCACTCTTCTTGCTAAAAACTTTATGGGTTCGAAGAAATTTCTTTCAAAATATGTCACATAGTATATTTTGGTACACCGAGAGAAAAAATCAGGGAGCACAACAACAACTAGACTCGTGAACACTTGTGAAGAGTCGGCTTCCCAGCCCAAACAGTGATAGAGGTGGTTTCAGTCATCATCTTTACATGCAAAACGGGTGGCTGGAACTTCCTGAGGTGGTCTTCAGGGCAGTGCAACCGAGCATCACAAAAAAACTGTAAGACGGAGACAATTTGGGTTAGAAAAAGAAGGATTTCACCAGAAAAGGCGAAAGTGACCGCAATTGACGAAAAACACTTAAAAACTTAGAAGAACTGGTTATATTCTAAAAATATTAAACTCACTTGTAACTGATAAATTGATATTGGTCGAACGTAATGAAGGGATAGGAACTTGAAAAACAGCTTTCAAAAAAAAATTCGATAAATTTATCGAATTTTTTTGCTATTTTTAGGCCGAAAATTTGAAAAAACGAAAATTTGGTCAAATTTTTGATAAACTGGTAAATTATTGTTCAGTGTAGTTGGGGTAACAGTATAATAAAGGTATTCAACAAAAAGTTTGAATTTTGACCAAGTTTTTGAGAATTGTCGATTTTACCGATTTTTGAGAAAAAATCTCAAAAAACATCAAAAACAAGAAAGATTCGTAGTTTTTGTCCCGATACGGTAAATTTACGTTGATAAGAGCCCATGGTATTCTTTTTGGGTGCTAGTTCTTTGTTCCACGCCATCAATAGTCTACCAAAAATCGCCCAAAATTGGTATAAAAGCACTGTATTTTCACTTCCGGGATTAAGCTTGAATCCTTTTGATGTTAACGAAAGAAAAACGGTACAATATCAGTTGGACAACGCCTTTCGGCACAAAACTGATGTCATAATCTGGCACGACGCTATAAACAATTCGTTGATTTCTCAGCGAACGAATAATTTTCGAGCACTAGCGTTTTCCGAACTTTCTAATGTGCTAGAAAGTTACCAAACTCGTTTGAAAGCTATAGTCTATTGCCCGCGAAACGGAGCAGCAAATATCTTTGGTTTTCATAAGCAAACAGACGTTGTGACTATCCATGTACAGATTGACCTAGTGTCAAAGCGGAAACAGAAAGTTCCAAAATTAGTAAAGGAGTACTATCAATTGCATCAGAAAGCTCATTTGGAACTTAAGTCGTTAACTTTAATTTTAACGAATCAGAAGTCACTTCGCCGCTTGCTTAAGAAAAATCGTCATAGCAAACTCAATAAACGACGCCTTAGAGCCAAAGAGAATAAGCAACTCGCCGCTGAAGCGGCATTAATTTCGAGTTTCCACTGATTCCTATTGCTTTCCGGCTCGGTGACCTCAGTTTAAGTACTAGGGGTTATAGAGCTTGTTTGTTGTAGGACTCAGTCGCTCCGTCCTGTCCTGCGTTCGTTGCGTGGTTATTGTAGTGTCGTTCGATTGGCACCACTCACTTTTTCAAGGTTTTCATTTATCGCATCCGCCACTCCACCGTTTTCCCGTTTCGTCACTCGCTAACCACGTGGTCGCGACTCAAGCGTTTCCGGTCCTCTTGTTGTGCACAAATATTATAGTCCTATTACGCTTTGGGGTTTTGCTCTCTGATTCTCAAATGATTGTGGGTTCTGTGTCCCCAGTTTAAGCTACAGGGGTTATAGAAAGTATAGTAATTGAGACTCAGTCATTCCACCCCAACCTCCGTTCGTTCCTCGAGTTACGCCCCAACTTCTATCTCCCCTGTCACGAGAATTGTCCAATAATTGATCACTTTGTTTTAACCAGTTTGTTCTATTTCCTAAATTGTTGTCCTAAATCCCAATTTTGCAGTGCACTAAGTTCAATATTGCTTCACCTTCCTTTTCTGTTTGTTCACCAAATCTGTTAGTTAATCTATTGTTGTATTCTTTCTCCCATTATGTCAAATCCTTTTACAAGCAAAGTTTCGAAGGTGTATGATGCAAGGGCCAAGATTGAGAAAATGTTGTGCAAATTTTACGAAAGCATTGATGACGCTATCCACGAAAAAACGAGGCGAGTGAGAGTAGAGAGTTTGGTTACCAAATGCAAAGATCTACTCAAAAATTGTTTCACAAAAAATGATAGCCTGTTACGTCTTGCAGCTAAGACTGAACAAGCAGAGAAACTTCAGTCCGAATTAGAAGAATGGCTGGCAGTTGTGAATAAAAGACACGATGAGTATATGGAAAATGCCCGACATTATGTCGACTCCACTCAGGGCAACGGAAATTTAAAAAACGGCTCTCAAAGATCCCACAAATCCTGGTCTGCTGGTACCTCTTCGCAGGCTTCGATCGCTCGCCGGAAAGACTTTATATTAGCAAAAATTAGACGAGAAGAAGTGGAGGAAGAGAATAAAGCGGCTGCTCGAATAGCTGAAAGAGAGTATGAAATAGAGAGGGCAGAGAGAGAACGCGAAGTGACTGAGTGAAGGCATGAGATAGAATTGTTTTCTAAGAAACGTCAAATAGACCTCGAGAAAATGCATGAGGAAAATCGAAACCGTCTCGGAAGTCAACTTAATGGATGATGAATCTTTGCTTCTAGAGACCGCCACTAATAGTTCCTCAAAACATGGCAGTATCTACACAACAAAGAGCGAAAATCGCGTCAAAGAGTTGGTTGAGTCAGTTGGTAGCAAAAAAACAACCATCTTGACGTGCAAACAGACAAAATCAACCGCTTGTTTCGATCAAGCTATTTCTTCCGCGGCAGCAGACGCACAAAATAATAACTCTTTTGTCAGAACAGGGTTATACTGTCGAGAATTTTTTTTTTGAGAACCATCGATCAGAAATGAACGATCAAAACCAACAGCATGCACCACAATTGATTCCTCAACCGTCAGATTTGGCTGGAAATTATGATCTTATCCAGCAAATCAATCAAGGCAGCGAAGAGACTGAACTCAATAATCCGATCGCCGAAGTAAACAATCAAAACGAATGCCTGCCGAACAATACACTGCAGTTCTGGCAGTCTCTTGCTGATCAAGAATCTGCTTACTACCGTGGTTTGTTTTTTCAAACAAATCAAACTAGCTCGTCTCTGAAAGGCAATGCATACGTGAACCGGCAACAAAACACCGGAAATTTATAAACTTCAACTCCAGTTCATGTTTCGGCAGCAGCATACACCCCCTCAACATAATCGAGATAATGCTTTCCTGGCCGACGCTCTAATCAACCACTTGACAGCGCAATTAGAAGCAAATTTGCCTGCAGCTGCGGCAAGCCCACTCCACCACCAGGCTTTATCAATACCACACAGTCACTACAGGCATAACTTGAATACATGGACCCTCGCTAATGTTCCATAAAACACAAAATCAAATGCTTTCCCGATGGCTCCGCAGAGGTCCAATGTTAATGTCATGGCAAACGTACCTGTTTCAGTAAACACCGTAGATTTTACAACGTACTACCGTAATCCAATTTCTAGTGCAATGGTAGATAACCAGGCGTTCCAAACAGCAACACTCCTACCGGGATATCCACCCGTTTCGTCCTCGCTGCCTTACTCTCGAAATCCACTACCTAAGCAACAACCTTTTTTGTCGCACACTCCAGCATCTCAACAAGTAACAGTAAAAGATCTCGCCGAGTTGCTTAGTTTCAGCAAGAGAGATCCCCTACCCGAGTGGAAACTTTCCAAATACAACGGCGACTCCCTTCAATGGAATGAATGGTACGGCCAATTTAGTAGTGCGATCGATTCGCAGACATTGAGTGATGAGGTTAAGCTAACGTACCTAAAAACATTGGTAACAGGGAAAGAAAAGGCTGCAATTGCAGAATTTGCCTATTGTGGGTCAATGTATAGAGATGCATTGAAAACGCTTGAGCGTAAGTTCGGACAGCCACAGGCAGTGGTGACTGCGCATCTTGATAAATTGTCCAGCTATCCACTGGTAAAAATGCATAACTCAGACAGTATAATCAACTTTGCTACTGTAGTCTCAAGTCTCGTTGGCGTATTCAGGTCATTGTCATATGACACAGATCTTCGTAGCTGGTCCCTCTTAAACAAAGCAGTTCAAAAGCTTCCACCTAATTTAAAAGAATCCTGGTCAATGCACACCGTGAAGAAAGAGTAGTTGAGGCCAACCCTGTTAGTTTTTAACGATTGGCTGAAAGAGAAAGCAGAAGCTCATGAGCGCATGAAAGCAACCTCTTTCAAGGGAAAAAAGGAGGATAATGGTAACATAAGTGTAACAAAAACAAAAGTTTCCTCGAAAGTCTTTGCTGCTAATGCAAATGCAAAACAGCCTATTTCTAGTAAAGCTTCCCAGAGTGCAAAAAATGATCAATTGCCCTACGCCCTTTGCAAATGTCAACATCCCATTTGGCGATGTCAATCTTTCAAGGAAAAGACCCCTACGCAGAGTGCTAAGATCGCTACAGAAAACCAACTTTGTTTCTCGTGCTTGAACGGTAAGCATTCATTCCGAACATGTCCACGTCAACAAAAATGCACAATTGAGGGCTGTTGAAGCACTCATAACACATTACTTCACGGGGCAGAACGCGTTTTTCCCGTAAGCACTGAGAAGAAAAGTAACGTTGCCACACTGACTAAAGTAAACTCCACAAAAAACTCATCAAATACAATTGAAACTGCAAAGTCTATGGGAACGACTACTTACTCGGGTCTCACTTCAATAACTGATGTAAAAGGGCTTCTTCAGGTTCTTGAAGTTGATCTTTTAAGTCCCTCAGATGTACGCACTCGAGCACTTGTTCTCTGTGACACAGCTTGTAGTCATTCTTGGATATCCAGTGAGCTCGCTAGTCGTCTTCAATTGAAGGGTACCCCATTAAAGCTGACCGTGAATGGCATAAAAACTCAAGAAACTATAACAACGGAATCTGTACAGGTTACTGTCCAACCAAAAGGCGAAAACACTTGCTCTCCGTTTGATCTACTCTCTTATGTAAAAACAAATTTACGAGTAGGTTCCGACATTGTTGATAATACTGCCATTCATGAAAAATATCCTCACTTAAGCGTATTACCGAACAAGACGTATGACTACACAAACGTCGAGATGATACTAGGCCAAGACGCTTACCACGCCATGCGCCCGATCGAGTATTTTGAAACCGAATCAAAATTCTCACCCGTTGCCGTTCGCTTACCGTTGGGATGGGTATTAAGCGGTCCGTTGCCATCTTTATCTGGTCTGATTTCTATTTGTTTCAAGGCAGTAGCTAAACAAGATTCCAAGTTAGCATCCCAAATAAAATCAAATCCTGGTATGACATGGAGTCATATGGGGCTGTCAAGCAGGTCGATCGCCGTTCAGCCTCTGACCATCGAGCAACTGAGATCCTCGAACAATCCACCGTACACAATGAGGGCCGATATCATGTAGGCATGCTTTGGTCTTCAGACGAAGTAAAACTCCCCAACAATTCTTTTCAGCAATGGTGCAGTTCAAATGATTGGAAAATAGATTAAGTAAAGATCCCGTTTTGTACAAGCGTTATGCATAGACAATTCAAGACGATCTCGATAAAGGCTATGTTATTAAAGTGGAAAGTCGAGACGAAAATTATTCCGCCGGAAGATAATGGTATCTGCCTCATCACCCGGTTGTTAACCCAAACAAGCCGGAAAAAGTTCGTAGGGTGTTGAATGGTGCTTCAAAGTTTCAGGGTATATCTTTGAACAGTGTATTACTCACCGGTCCAGACCTGTTGCAGAGACTAACCCACACTCTGATACGCTTTTGTCAGCATCAAATTCGCTGTTTCCGTTGATATTGAGGGTATGTTCTTACAAGTAGGTGTTTTGCCAGCGGAACAGTCAGTTTTGCGTTTCCTGTGGCGGGAAGATCCTTCAATGAACATTGAGGTATACCAGTACACAAGACACATAATCGGTTCACCAACTTGCGCTAATTATGCGTTATTGCGTACCGCGAGAGACAATAATTTAGATTTTCCCGAGGCGGCGCAATATATATGGATGATTACCTTGACTCAATGGATTCACCCATCATAACACAAAAGATATCGCGCGATTTGATCGAACTACTGAACAGGGGAAGTTTCAAGCTGACTAAGTTCATCAGCAATGTCCCTGGCCTACTCGAGGAGCTGGAGGACAAATCAGTTGAACAGGTTCCAAAAGAAATAGGTGCCTCAAGGGAGGAGTCATCATCTCACGTTCAAGGTCTGAAGTGGGATCATGTAAATGACACACTAGTTGTTAGCCGCGGAACAATATGTGATGCCTCGAAAGCTGTTACACAAAGGCTGGTGTTGAGTCTTGTACCAAAAATATTTGACCCAATTGGGCTTGTTTCCACTTTTACTGTGAAAGCGCGGCTCCTCCTCAAAGATGTCTGGCAAGTTCACGGTCAGAGCTGGGATGATTTACTCCCAAATGAAATGATTGAGCGTTTGGAGTCCTGGAGCTCAGAATTACCAAAACTTGGGCTAATGAAAATACCTAGGAGCTACTTCTCCGGTTCCTTCGAGCACTTAGAATTACATGTCTTTGGTGACAGTTCACAGGAGGTGTTCAGCGCAGTTGCGTTTTTGCGTGCTCTCGTGAATTCCTCAGACAACGAAAAAAGAACAGAACAAGCCTTCGTCATTGGAAAGGCACGAGTAGCTTCGATGAAAGTGCTCACCATTCCTAAACTCGAAATCCAAGCGGCTTTGCTGGCATCCCGCCTCAGGGAGGAAATATGCGAGGCGCTCACCATTCAGATTCAACGCACGTTTATGTGGACAGATAGTACCACAGTCCTTCAGGGGTTGAATTCCCTAGAGAAACAGGCTATATTTGTCGCGAATCGTGTCTCTGAGATTCTAGACGGAACAACAATTGATCATTGGCATCCACGTGGCAACGCAGTACAACCAGGCCGACGCCGGCACGAGGGGATTGTCTTCGGAGGCATTGCAGAACAGCGCTTGTTTACGTGCCTGATTTTCTTCGTACATCTGACTTTCCGTTTGGCCCGGACAGCGAAGTGGTGTCGAACATCAAGTTGAAGCGACATGCAGCTGAACACAACACTTTAGACAACTGTTCAGCCCTACAGTCCAACTGTTTAAATTCTTATTTCAGCTTTCATCTGCGCAAACACAGTTCGTATCCAAAAGTTTTTCGAATTGTTGCGTATGTCCTGCGTATTCTTCCACGGCACGCCACCTACCGATCCGTAGATGGTAACATAGTAGAACCTGAGGAAATTACCGCAGCAGAAAAGAGCTGCAGCTTCTTACACAAGCAGAGTCTTTCCCAATTGAGCTTATGCAACTCCGCAGTTCAAAAAAAGTTAGTAAATGAAGCCCTATTGCTGCGTATTCGCCGTTCGTCGGGCCCGGTGGCCTGCTCCGTTCCAATGGCCGAATTAAGCGCTTCACCGACCTCGAGTTCAATTTGAAACACCCCATAATCCTCGACGGTCGACACCCACTGGTGTACTTTTTCTTACGCCATATGCACCTCAAAAATCATCATGAAGGTAACGATTATCTTCGCGCACTTGTCCAACAGCAGTATGTTGTACTGAAGCTTCGTTCTATCCTCCGCTCGATTCGTTTTAATTGTGTTCTTTGCAGAAAACGAAGCACTAAGCCTGCCCAACCTATGATGGCTGATCTTCCGTCCGAACGTCTTGCCTTCCAGTGTCCGCCCTTTACGAATGTCGGTCTTTACTACTTTGGTTCGTTTCACGTCACGGTCCGTCGCTCCTCTGAGAAAAGGTGGGGTTTCTTGCTCACCTGTCTCACAACCAGAGCAGTTCTTGTCGAGATTGCACATTCGATGGATACAAACTCGTGTGTTATGGGTATTGAACGCTTCCTTGCTCGTCGTGGAATGCCGTTGGTCATATGTTCCGACAACGGCACGAACTTTGTTGGTACAGAGAAAGAACTGTTGCTATGTTTCCTAAACTTGGACAAACAAAAAATTGCTTTGAAGCTGAAACAAAGGGGAGTCAAGTGGAAGTTTAATCCACCCGCTGCACCGCATCACGGAGGTGTTTGGGAAAGGCTAGTGCTGAAGTTCAAGCGAACACTATACACAATCCTTGGCAATCGTCGGCTTACAGACGAAATACTCCTCACTACTTTCTGTCTGGTGGAACGGTCACTAAACAACCGCTTGACTTTCGAAGTTCCGATTCCAACGATTTAGATGCATTAACGCCAAACCATTTTCCTTTGGGGAATCGCCGTACTTGCCTTCCTACACTCACCCTTATCGATGACTCCAATCACCGAAAGCGATACGCCAGAGCGCAAGCGTACGCTAATGCCATTTGGAAAAGAAGGTTAAAAAAATACCTTCCCCCATTGAATCGTCGTTGTAAATGGAAGTTTCCGTCCGATGAAATGTTGAAAACCGGTGACCTAGTTTGGATAATCGATAGCGACAGCCAAAGAGGCTATTATTCATTGGCCCGAATTTTGAGTCTACGTTATGGTAACGACGGAGTCGCACGGTCCGCCCAAGTTCAATTAAAATCCGGCTCATTGATTCGTCCTGTTGTTAATTTGATACCAGTTTTCGAATCATCAGTTTTGGGGCCTGAAGATGTTGCTGATGCAATTGCGTGTAAGCGTAAATGAAAGAGCTTATTACTTGTGCGTTGGCACAGATTGTTCCAACTGGGAAATAGCCTAATGGTTAGGACCTAGGCCGCTTAATCTAGAGGTTGCGGTTGGAGCCCCGGTGGGATCAAATCTCTTTTTTTATATAAATGGAATCCAGAGGACAAATTAATAGCATTTTTTGACCTATTGCAACCTTGAAAGAGCATCAATTACGTTTGTCCGGCAACCTTGCTAGTTGTCTGATGCAGTAAATCTTACCTACGTTTTTCTCTTATACGTTGAGTCTTTTCAGTCTTATAGGTGTTGAGTCTTGTACGTTGAATCTTATACGTTGTGAAATACAAAAATTTTGATTTCCTGTACCGAAACAGGATTTTGCTTGCTATATCGACTTTTTTTCGATACATTGCTGATCTCAAAAAATTAAGTCTTGAATTCTTATTATTTTTTTAGGACTTCGATTATTGATTTTTTTGAAAGTTTTCTCAACGAGAGCGGACACTTAGGTAGGTTTATGTTGATATTCAGCCTTGTGTAGCTCTGAACGGACTAACAAATTTCCATGAAAAAGCAAAAGGTTGTTCCATGGATTTGTTTAAATACAATTATTTGCTTTTCCATTGTAAATTGTGAGTCCGTTTAAGGCGATGAAATGCTGAATATCAGGGAAAAAGCCCTAGAAAAAAATCAATATCTTCTAAAAAATTTTTTCCTGGTTTAAACAGAAAAGATTAAAAATTCCAGTGTATTATTGTTGCTGCAAAATTGTGTATTATACCAGCATTTGTAGGTTCCAGGGATTTAACTGAACTTTAAAGAATTCCTACGTATTCTTCCACGGCACGCCACCTACCGATCCGTAGATGGTAACATAGTAGAACCTGAGGAAAGTACCGCAGCAGAAAAAAAGCTGCAGCTTCTTACACAAGCAGAGTCTTTCCCAATTGAGCTTATGCAACTCCGCAGTTGGAACAAAATCAGTAAAAGAAGCCCTATTGCTGCGTATTCGCCGTTCGTCGGGCCCGGTGGCCTGCTCCGTTCCAGTGGCCGAATTAAGCGCTTCACCGACCTCGAGTTCAATTTGAAACAACTCATAATCCTCGACGGTCGACACCCACTGGTGTACGTTTTCTTACGCCATATGCACCTCAAAAATCATCATGAAGGTAACGATTATCTTCGCGCACCTGTCCAACAGCAGTATGCTGTTCTGAAGCTTCGTTCTATCCTCCGCTCGATTCGTTTTAATTGTGTTCTTTGCAGAAAACGAAGCACTAAGCCTGTCCAACCTATGATGGCTGATCTTCCGTCCGAACGTCTTGCCTTCCAGTGTCCGCCCTTTACGAATGTCGGTCTTGACTATTTTGGTTCGTTTCACGTCACGGTCCGTCGCTCCTCTGAGAAAAGGTGGGGTTTCCTGCTCACCTATCTCACAACCAGAGCAGTTCTTGTCGAGATTGCACATTCGATGGATACAAACTCGTGTGGTTTGGGAATTGAACGCTTCCTTGCTCGTCGTGGAATGCCGTTGGTCATATGTTCCGACAACGGCACTAACTTTGTTGGTACAGAGAAAGAACTGTTGCTATGTTTCCTAAACTTGGACAAACAAAAAATTGCTTTGAAGCTGAAACAAAGGGGAGTCAAGTGGAAGTTTAATCCACCCGCTGCACCGCACCACGAAGGTGTTTGGGAAAGGCTAGTGCGGAGTTTCAAGCGAACACTTTACGCAATCCTTGGCAATCGTCGGCTTACAGACGAAATACTCCTCACTACTTTCTGTCTGGTGGAACAGTCACTAAACAACCGCTTGACTTTCGTAAGTTCCGATTCCAACGATTTAGATGCATTAACGCCAAACCATTTTCTTTTGGGGAATCGCCGTACTTGCCTTCCTTCACTCACCCTTATCGATGACTTCAATCACCGAAAGCGATACGCCAGAGCGCAAGCGTACGCTAACGCCATTTGGAAAAGATGGTTAAAAGATTACCTTCCCCTATTGAATCAACCTTTTTTTAAATGGAAGTTTCCGTCCGATGAAATGTTGAAAACCGGTGACCTAGTTTGGATAATCGATAGCGACAGCCAAAGAGGCTATTATTCATTGGCCCGCATTTTGAGTCTACGTTATGGTAACGACGGAATCGCACGGTCGGCCCAAGTTCAATTAAAATCCGGCTCATTGATTCGTCCTGTTGTTAATTTGATACCAGTTTTCGAATCATCAGTTTTGGGGCCTGAAGATGTTGCTGACGCAATTGCGTGTAAGCGTAAAGGAAAGAGCATATTACTTGTGCGTTCGCATAATTGTTCCAACTGGGATATAGCCCAATGGTTAGGACCTAGGCCCCTTAATCTAGAGGTTGCGGTTCGAGCCCGGTGGGACTAAATCTCTTTTTTATATAAATGGAATCCAGAGGACAAATTAATAGCATTTTTGACCTATTCCGACCTTGAAAGAGCATCAATTACGTTTGTCCGACAACCTTGCTAGTTGTCTGATGCAGTAAATCTTACCTACGTTTTTCTCTTATACGTTGAGTCTTTTCAGTCTTATAGGTGTTGAGCCTTATACGTTGAAGCTTATACGTTGTGAAATACAAAAATTTGGATTTCCGGTACCGAAACAGGATTTTGCTTGCTATATCGACTTTGTTCCGATACATTGCTGATCTCAAAAAATTAAGTCTTGAATTCTTATTAATTTTTTTAGGACTTCGATTATTGATTTTTTCGAAAGTTTTCGCAACGAGAGCGGACACTTAGGTAGGTTTATGTTGATATTCAGCCTTGTGTAGCTCTGAACGGACTAACAATTTTCCATGAAAAAGCAAAAGGTTGTTCCATGGATTTGTTTAAATACAATTATTTGCTTTTCCATTGTAAATTGTGAGTCCGTTTAAGGCAATGAAATGCTGAATATCAGGGAAAAAGCCCTAGAAAAAAATGAATATCTTCTAAAAAATTTTTTCCTGGTTTAAACAGAAAAGATTAAAAATTCCAGTGTATTATTGTTGCTGCAAAATTGTGTATTCTACCAGCATTTGTAGGTTCCAAGGATTTAACTGAACTTTAAAGAATTCCTACGTATTCTTCCACGGCACGCCATCTACCGATCCATAGATGGTAACATAGTAGAACCTGAGGAAAGTACCGCAGCAGAAAAAAAGCTGCAGCTTATTACACAAGCAGAGTCTTTCCCAATTGAGCTTATGCAACTCCGCAGTTGGAAAAAATTCAGTAAAAGAAGCCCTATTGCTGCGTATTCGCCGTTCGTCGGGCCCGGTGGCCTGCTCCGTTCCAGTGGCCGAATTAAGCGCTTCACCGACCTCGAGTTCAATTTGAAACAACTCATAATCCTCGACGGTCGACACCCACTGGTGTACGTTTTCTTACGCCATATGCACCTCAAAAATCATCATGAAGGTAACGATTATCTTCGCGCACTTGTCCAACAGCAGTATGCTGTTCTGAAGCTTCGTTCTATTCTCCGCTCGATTCGTTTTAATTGTGTTCTTTGCAGAAAACGAAGCACTAAGCCTGTCCAACCTATGATGGCTGATCTTCCGTCCGAACGTCTTGCCTTCCAGTGTCCGCCATTTACGAATGTCGGTCTTGACTATTTTGGTTCGTTTCACGTCACGGTCCGTCGCTCCTCTGAGAAGAGGTGGGGTTTCCTGCTCACCTATCTCACAACCAGAGCAGTTCTTGTCGAGATTGCACATTCGATGGATACAAACTCGTGTGGTTTGGGAATTGAACGCTTCCTTGCTCGTCGTGGAATGCCGTTGGTCATATGTTCCGACAACGGCACTAACTTTGTTGGTACAGAGAAAGAACTGTTGCTATGTTTCCTAAACTTGGACAAACAAAAAATTGCTTTGAAGCTGAAACAAAGGGGAGTCAAGTGGAAGTTTAATCCACCCGCTGCACCGCACCACGAAGGTGTTTGGGAAAGGCTAGTGCGGAGTTTCAAGCGAACACTTTACGCAATCCTTGGCAATCGTCGGTTTACAGACGAAATACTCCTCACTACTTTCTGTCTGGTGGAACAGTCACTAAACAACCGCTTGACTTTCGTAAGTTCCGATTCCAACGATTTAGATGCATTAAGGCCAAACCATTTTCTTTTGGGGAATCGCCGTACTTGCCTTCCTTCACTCACCCTTATCGATGACTTCAATCACCGAAAGCGATACGCCAGAGCGCAAGCGTACGCTAACGCCATTTGGAAAAGATGGTTAAAAGATTACCTTCCCCTATTGAATCAACCTTTTTTTAAATGGAAGTTTCCGTCCGATGAAATGTTGAAAACCGGTGACCTAGTTTGGATAATCGATAGCGACAGCCAAAGAGGCTATTATTCATTGGCCCGCATTTTGAGTCTACGTTATGGTAACGACGGAATCGCACGGTCGGCCCAAGTTCAATTAAAATCCGGCTCATTGATTCGTCCTGTTGTTAATTTGATACCATTTTTCGAATCATCAGTTTTGGGGCCTGAAGATGTTGCTGACGCAATTGCGTGTAAGCGTAAATGAAAGAGCATATTACTTGTGCGTTCGCATAATTGTTCCAACTGGGATATAGCCCAATGGTTAGGACCTAGGCCCCTTAATCTAGAGGTTGCGGTTCGAGCCCGGTGGGACCAAATCTCTTTTTTTATATAAATGGAATCCAGAGGACAAATTAATAGCATTTTTGACCTATTCCGACCTTGAAAGAGCATCAATTACGTTTGTCCGACAACCTTGCTAGTTGTCTGATGCAGTAAATCTTGCCTACGTTTTTCTCTTATACGTTGAGTCTTTTCAGTCTTATAGGTGTTGAGTCTTATACGTTGAAGCTTATACGTTGTGAAATACAAAAATTTGGATTTCCTGTACCGAAAAAGGATTTTGCTTGCTATATCGACTTTGTTCCGATACATTGCTGATCTCAAAAAATTAAGTCTTGAATTCTTATTAATTTTTTTAGGACTTCGATTATTGATTTTTTCGAAAGTTTTCGCAACGAGAGCGGACACTTAGGTAGGTTTATGTTGATATTCAGCCTTGTGTAGCTCTGAACGGACTAACAATTTTCCATGAAAAAGCAAAAGGTTGTTCCATGGATTTGTTTAAATACAATTATTTGCTTTTCCATTGTAAATTGTGAGTCCGTTTAAGGCGATGAAATGCTGAATATCAGGGAAAAAGCCCTAGAAAAAAATCAATATCTTCTAAAAAATTTTTTCCTGGTTTAAACAGAAAAGATTAAAAATTCCAGTGTATTATTGTTGCTGCAAAATTGTGTATTCTACCAGCATTTGTAGGTTCCAGGGATTTAACTGAACTTTAAAGAATTCCTACGTATTCCTCCACGGCACGCCACCTACCGATCCGTAGATGGTAACATAGTAGAACCTGAGGAAAGTACCGCAGCAGAAAAAAAGCTGCAGCTTCTTACACAAGCAGAGTCTTTCCCAATTGAGCTTATGCAACTCCGCAGTTGGAAAAAAATCAGTAAAAGAAGCCCTATTGCTGCGTATTTGCCGTTCGTCGGGCCCGGTGGCCTGCTCCGTTCCAGTGGCCGAATTAAGCGCTTCACAGACCTCGAGTTCAGTTTGAAAAAACAATAAATCCATTATTTTACAAAAAGTCAACCAGAGAAATACACCAATTCACTCTTCTTGCTAAAAACTTTATGGGTTTGAAGAAATTTTTTTCAAAATATGTCACATAGTATAGTATTCCTCCATACAATGAGCCTTCCATCCATAAAAAAGAAGTTTTTTCCATAAAGCAAACGACAAAACTAAATATTGTGACCAAAAATCGAACTAAAAGAACCCAGATCTGGAAACTACCTTCACAACCACTCAAATGACATAAAAACAAGTTCAGCTAAAACTAAAATTGTTTGTCAGAACTTAGTTAAACATCTCGAAAACCGATTTCAATCAAAGGAACAGAACACGAAAAGATTTGCAAATCAAGTTGGCTTCCCGTATAAGTTCCACATATAGTTTTACCTTACCGTTTTTAATTTTGATGTAACTTTCTCGAAACAGAACGTGCTTGAAAGCGGCTTCGAAATACCAAACAAAACAAGTTCGAGCGACAAACGGCTGCTTCTTTGATATAAAAAAATGGGTACAACAGAAAGATTTTGAAGATTTCTGATTGCGCTCAAATAGTTCAATATTTGCTAAGTGTTTTCAATTTTTAAACTCAATCGAGGTTTTCTTTAAGGATGTCTATTTAAAAGGGTCGCAAAATACAGCAAAAAGTTTTGCGTTTCGATTGAGAGTCAATTATATCTATTTAAAACTACACAAAAAAATAAAAGTCTCCTAGAAATATTAGTTCTGTCGAATTTTTTCTTAACTCGTTTCCATTACTAGATATCTAGGCAATTTTGGGCTCCAAAATGGCCTTGAGAATGGCTGTGACTTCTACAACAGAACGGAAATCAAACAAAAAGCTCATGCTCTTTTATATTTTGTCAACATCAAGATGGTTCTGATAAACTGTGTCAAGATCAGACTTTGGGCATTTTGAGTATTTTCGAAGAATTTTTTATCTTAGATTCTTTGTACAAAATTCTCCTTTTGCACAAAAATTGTCCACATTTTCTAATTAAAAAAAAACCCAACATATGCAAACGTCCTCAATTTTGTGGATAACTAGTCCGTATATCCAACATATGTCTTCTATTCAATGTGCTATTCTTAATAATAAACATAACTGTATCTTCCTTTGAAAACACACATTTACTATTAAATTTGTTTCCTAATTTGGTATTTAAAATTCATTTCCTCTTCAAAAAACATTTTTTGGGCCATTGTCTGTTCAGGGCACTTCCTGTTTCATCTTCTTGCGTTGTCCTCGGACTTTGTCTGATTTTCTTAAGATACTGTTCAGTCAACTCTTAAATAATTCTGCTTGAAAATTTTTTAATTTCTCAACTCTGAAATTTAGGAAAGTAGAAAATAATTGATTTGCAGAGCTAATCTGCTAATCCAAAACAACAAACAAAACGCAGAGAGAAAGTCGTAGATTGTTTAAACTAATTGAAAGCAAGTTATGCGTCGAAAATGAAGAAATTTTCCCGTCGGGCATCGAACATTTGAAAAAACACAAATTTGGCCCCGCAATTAAAGACGCGAATGACAGGAGGTAGCCAGCAACGAACTAGGATTCACGAAAAAACTAGGATTCACTGTTCTTACACATTCTTTTGGGAAAAAAGCCGTTTGAACCCCTGATTATGTGGTAAAAGTGGATAGTAAGGCTAAACTTTTTCTTCTAATATTTGCAAGCTGAAATATCGCTTTGGATAACTTGCTTGAAATCAAAACTAAAAAATGTGCAACATCCTCCAAAGTCGAAATTCGAAGATCCAGTAGAAGACTCGACTGAAATTTAGAAACGTGAAAAATTGATTAGTAAGAATCAGTTTGAATTGTAGTGGGAACTTAAATGCCTGAGAACACTTACTACAAGAATACTTTGCGGAACCCGTCCTCGGAGCTTGGGCAATCAAAATTACTTTATGCTTCACTATTTAAGCTTGGGAACTGAAGAGCAACGTATTCCAACGCAAAATTTCTGACAACACGATATGTATATATAAACGAGTAAATTGTGGGCAATACAACAAAACGCATTTGTTCAACCAAAGAACATATCTGCCTGAT